>NW_003852467.1:851933-881517 GCF_000181295.1 Otolemur garnettii
GATCTCATTGACATTGGCTGGCCCCTGTGGTTTGGGAGACTGCGTCAGGTTGTGAAGCAACAGAAATCCACTATGTGAAGGCACTTTTGGAGTAACTAAGATGACAACTCTACAAACTTCCCTCCAACCTATTCTATCATCTCTCTTTTATCGTGGAACATACATTCACCTAACTCTATCATCTGCCCCTCCCCTACATTGTGAAAGCTCTTACTCTTGACTTTATATCCATAAAATAAATCCATGTGTTGGAGCTAATCCAAATCAAAACATTTTGCTATATAAAAGACACTAAGAGGAGAAGGAAACTGCAAATGATCGACCAGGAAAAAAATGTTTGCATACCACATATCAATACAGGATTTGTTCCCTAAGGAAGAAACTCTTTAAGATCAACAGTAAGAAATGAAAAGTCCAATTAGACAATGGGCTAAAGTCTTGAACTCATGCTTTACCAACTATAATATACAGATAACATCAAACTGATGAGATTATGTTAAGCCTCATTTTTTATGGAAATATAAATTTCAATCAGTATAAGATTGGTCTTTCATGCTACTAGAACAACTTTAAAAATTGCTAAGAACACCAATTCCTGGTGAGTATAAGGAGAGGCTAGATCTCTCATTTATTGATCATGGCAATGCAAAATAATCTGGGCTCTGGGAAAAGCATTTGAAAGTTTCTACTAAATTTAACCCACACTGATTTTTTTATGGTAAAATATTTTTTATTCTCTCATTTTCAAATTTAGAAACTCTTAATTTAATAATGGTACTGATTTTAAAGAAATACTACACTGTGCATTTCATGTTTAAAACAAAGGAAAGTCATGTTACATTTCTCCTCTAATATTAGAAATTAGAAACACATTCTTCACATTTTTGATTATGTGATATAATTAATATTTTTAAAATTTCAAATTAATATGAGTATTTCACACAGGGGCCATGCTGAAGACACTCACATTATGCATATTAGGTGAGAACCTGCCCATTGTCTTCTGTCCTCCCACCAATCCTCCTCTCTCCTCCCCCTTCCCCTCTCCCTCCTCTCCAATTTCCCTTCCTAGACTATATTCTGTTGTTTCTTTCACATTATCCATATATATATATGTATTTTATATGTATATGTATATATGTGTGTATATATATATGTATATATATGTATTTTTTTTTTTGAGACAGAATCTTACGTTGTTCCACTTGGTAGAGTGCACTGGCACCACAGCTCAAGGTAACCTCAAAGTCTTGGGCTTCAGCAGTCCTCTTGCCTTGGCCACCCAAGTAGATGGGACTACAGTTGCCTCCCACAATGCACAGCCATTTTTATAAATGGGGTCTCCCTCTTGCTCTCGTTGCTTTCAAACTACTGAGCTCAGGCAGTCTACCAGCATTGCCCTGCCAGAGTGATAGGATTACAGGTGTGAGCCACCTACCTGGCTGCTGACGCTTATTTCTGATAGACATTTACCACATACTTTCTAAGAGAAAACAATTTCCATATTTACAAAAAAACACATGGGTGTTCGTAGCAGCTTTATTTATAATAGGCAAAAGCAAATGTCTTTCAATAGCAAAATGGGCAAAGGCAGTGATCCATACAATAGCATACTACACCAAGGTAACAAAAAGAACAGATGGGCGGACATGGAGCTCCCGCCTAAATCCTGGCACTCTGAGAGACTGAGGTGAGTGGTACTTTGAGCTCAGGCATTAGAGATCAGCGTGACAAGACTGAGACCCTGTCTCTACCAAAAATAGAAAGAATTATCCAGGTATGGTGATCATGCCTGTACTAGTGAGAATGAGACAGGGGGATCACCCAGAAGTTGCATGTTGCAGTGAGCTCTGATGACACCACTGCTGTCTAGCCTGGGTGACAGTGCAAAGCTCTGTCTCAAAAACAAACCGAGGTGAACACCTGGGTGAGAAGAGTCCTGTGGGATGGGCTCCAAGCCCAAGAAGCATGTGGTTCTGCCCACCAGCAGAGCCCATCCATACGTGGAGTAGATTCTGGAGTATATTCAGAGTTTACCAACTGAGGACCACTTCTTGAGAGCCATGGCAGCAAAAGATGCCCCAGGACCCTCCAGGAGTGCAGAGGAGTCCAAGGACCAGTGGAAGGTGCTGTCCCAGCAGAGTTGGGCCTATGTTCCATGAACTCATGGCTGCCGTGAGCCTGAAATGGCTGAGGCAGAAGTGTGAGCACCTTCAGGGAGCCAGAGGTTGAGCAGGTGAAGCAGGCGGGACTGCTAGAGGGGACAACTGACTCCTCGGGCTGAAATCTCACCTTCCCACCCTGGGCTGCCCCCATGGAGATTTGCATGCCTGTTGACTCCAGGCTGGCACTTCTCTTGGGTCTCCAGCAAACAGGCTACCCTCTGGACTGCTGAGCTCATGTGACTGCCCAGCTGGCGCCAACACACACAAGCTCTGATGAATGGGAAGGACTCCTGCTCTGCCTTGATCCTGTCCCTCCTATGCTCCCACTGGCAGTGGCCCTAATATGAGATGGGATCACTGGGGACAGGTACTCCCTCCTTCCTCCCCCAGGACAGACAGTTATCTCTCTGTCCAACTCTAAGTCCTGGTACCATGACCACAGTTGAGGTGTGGCCCTGACGTGCTGACTGTGGTCTAGTCACAGGGGGGATCCGGTGTCAGGACTGCCTGTGGGCTGGCATCAGTCCCTGGTCCTGCTTCCTTTAACTTTCAAGACTTCTCCCACATTTATCATCACAATGACCCTAGGCTGCTGAGTTGACTGTCACCACTGCCTCTGAGACCCTGCCAGGCTCAGCGTCAGCCATTGGCTCACAGTCTGGCTCATTAGTCACTGCCCAGAGCAGGCTGGGGTGGTCCAGGTCTTGCTGTTGCCCACTCAGAGGGGAGCAGCTTCAGCTCCAGGGCCTGCCGGGGATACAGGCTCTGGGCCTGGGAGATTCAGGAGCCAAAGTGTCTTGAAAAGGGCCTTTCGTGCAAAAGTCAGCAGAGAAAAACTAGAGAGGTTTGGTGTCTGGGAGAGGTGGTTGGGAGGCCCCCAGGGTGCCCCCGGGTCCTGCAGGTGAAATGTACCTTCTGTCCAATGGGTCTGATTCATGCCTGTCCTGCTCATTCCTGGAGGTGTTGGGAGGGGTTGAGCTTGGCCCCCGGACAGGACCCTAGCCCAGGTGAACCCAAGGGCTCTGCTGGGTCCTGTCCAGGAACTGCATGTAGAGAGCACCCATCAGACCTAAGGTGCTGAGGCTGAGACCTGCTTTTCTGAGATACACAGCTGATTTGGAATATGGAATGTATTTTCTTTTCCCCAAAGAAGGGGTACCTGAGAGAAGTTCTAGACCAGCCTAAACTACTGGGGACTTCTCATTGGTTACCTGACCTGGAAGGCGTTTGCTTACCTGGCTGGAGTCAAACTCTCCAATGCTGGTTAAGGTCCTTCACAGATTCTGAGAGTTCCTGGCACAGATCACAGGGCTCAACTGTACCATCCTCTTCCCTAATTTGCTTCTTACAGAGCTGAGTCAGGAGTGTACTCCCTGGAAGTGACTCTAATGTGGGCCAGCCATCTCCAGGTCCCCAGTCTCTGTGTAGCTACTTGCTCTAGTGCCAGTGGCAGGTGTTGTATCTGTCCTATTCCCAGCTCTAAATAGCTTACAGGGGACCTCCTGCAGGAAAAATATACGGATAGCCTGGTACAGACTACCAGGTGTGGGTGCCCGATTTGGGGTGCTGCCCACACTCAGAAGCTCCGCAGGGAGCCATGCAGACTCCCAGGCAAGCCTAACCCAGCTGTTCCCCTGCCCATCCAGAGTGTGCCTCCAAATAAGCCCCAGGCCTTAGTCTTGCCTGCATCTGTCCAGCAAAGCCTCATCACTTTGTTCCTGGCAGGAATGAGTCTCCATGCTCATCTTGTGGACCCAGTATGGAGGTAGGGTGGAGACTGGGGTGAAAGGACCAGAGAAGTCCTCCCCAACCCCTGCCCCATCCTCAACCCATTTTGGGAATAGGAGCCTCAGGCAACATGGGGCAATTGAATAGCTCAGATAATTAAAGGTGCACAGGAGTCAGGAAAACAACAACAAATAACAACAACAACAAAAAGACAGATGACAGAAGAATGACCCATTATCATTACTCTGAGGGAAAAGAGGTCAATCATCAAAGGCAACCTAACCTACTATATATTCCCATTTATATAAAACTCTCAAAACATCCAACTTATATCTATGTGTGTTTTTGTGTTTCTCCCAGTTTTTCCATCCTAATTTTCAATTTTGTGCCTTTGAAATGTTGCCTGGTTCTGTTGAGACATTTGCATGCTCTCATAATTTAGCTTCACTTAGGAAGTAGACAACTTTTACCTCTAGTGTAGACTGAGTTATAAAGCCTGGATTTACCCACCTGCCTGAAGCAACTAAACAAAGAGACATGTGCCCTGGAAGACACTGTGCTGACAGGCAGCACGGGGGCCCAGGCTGCTTTCCTTTTGCAGTTCCACCTTCCTTGTAAACACATCATCTTCATGACAGTGGATGAAGGGATGAAAAAACAGAGAAATTTGCAAACTGGATATCAATGCTTGGAAATTACAAATGTTACATTGACTCATATATGTATAGTAATGGCTAGTTTTAGTCACCTGAGTGTTTCAATTTTTCTAATTTCAGATTAAGATAAGGGTAAAAATGTTTGGTTTACACGGTTTTCAGTTGTAAGGTAGAGCTGATGTTGTAGGTCACATGATTTCTTACAAGTAGCGGAGCACTTGGTAAGGTAGTCTCACCATGAACCCAGGAAGGAGATGAAGACAAAGTGTGGATGAGCCCTTGCAACAACTCCCATGAATTTTTACTTCCGTGATACTCAACAGACAGTTGTCAGACTATTTATCATAATCACCCTCTTCATGTCCTGGCAGAGTTTCCCAGGATGCCAAATTTCCTTGAAATTCTCCAAATGCATTGAGATGCTATTATGTTGGATGCCTCTATCTTGAACTGTGACTGCCAAACACAGGCTCACAGCAGTTTTTTTTTTTTTTTTTTTTTTTCTCCTAAGCAAAATCTGTAAACTCTTAGCATGGCGGATTTGCCTTTTAAATTCCATACTACTTTTCTACACTGCCCTATGCAGTAACTTCTAAAATGTTAATAGCATGAGAATTTTCTTCTTCCTATTGATGTATGGTCAAATTGTGTGAAGTCCTACTGTCTTCAAAATGATTGAACTTACCTGAAAACATATACAAATGACAGTAAGGCACAACGAATAACCAGAATTTTCTCATGGGGCATAGAGAGAATAAGGGGGAGTGGAAGAATATTAAATTATTTTTATCTTTGCCAACAAAAATAACATGCCTGCCAATGAACCACTTTTTACCTCCATGAAGGATTCCAGGGGTTTTGGGAAATCGATCCATAGTAGATATTTGCTGCTCGTTGACTTCCATGATATTTACTTTTCCCTCATCTATCATTGATAAGTTATTAATTACCTAGATAAGCTCACTCACAGGTCTGTGTGTTCATTGCTCAGTCTCAAATGTAACAACTCATAAAAATTCTACTACAAATATTTGGGTGGCTTCAAAGCCTCCTCTTCACCTCAGGGTACCTGGTAAAGAAGTAGATTTTATGCCAAATGGAATTATATTCAGCAGTATAGGAAAATACTTTGAGGATATGGAAGAGACATCCAGTTGGCTGGACCTGTCTGTACTGCACTGTCAAAATCACCTTCTGCATGGAACAGGATGTTACTATGAGAACATGAATACCACTGTGATGGGTGGGATTGACAAGGATTTGGAATGATCTAAGTCTGAAGAAAGCAGAGTGATGCTTCCCCCTCCCCTTTATTCACTTGAATTCAGGTGTAGCCTTCAGAGAAGGGTTATCATGAAGTATAGCAGGTGAACTTCCAGTTTGGACAAGAGGGCACACTGGAGCAGACATAAGGGCCAGGTGCTGTAATGCACACAGTGCTTGGGGTTGACGAAAATGCCAACCCCTGCACAGTCAGCTCTGAAAGAACACTGGGGTTATAAGAAGCAGGGATCCAGTAGAATGAAACCCACAAGCCCTCCTCAATGCTGCCTAAATCTTATTTCAACCTTCTTCTTTCAACTGCCTTAAGTTCACTGGCTACAGCATCCCTCCCCACATATCCTGAGACGCATTAATGATAGAGGGCAGAGAACTAAAGAAAGACACAAGGCTGGGAAGAGTAGAGTAGAGTGAGCAACAGAGGAACTCAAGGAAGGGACCTAGCCCCAGTACTCTCATGTACTAGACACTGGTAACTGGACACAATCACCAGGTCTCTGAGCCTGACTATTGGAAAATTTTTAAAGTATTTGGAGCACATGACACAATGTTTGATGTATCTTAGGACATTAGTGATTAGCCGTTATTGCCATGATTATGCTGATCCCAAGCCCTCCCAGTCTCCCCTGTGTGCATGTGTATATGTGTATAGATTTTTCAATGTAGGCATTCCTAGAAGACAGAGGATGCTTTGGGACTTGAAATAGAAAATCATACCAACATGTCCTTCGACAAGTAAAATTTTTCCCTTGGAGCCTGTTAATGTGCTGGGGGGTTGTTTTCTCCAGCTTGATGTAATTCAGATTTTGCATAATTTGTGTAAAGGTACAACTGTTCCCTTTGATCCACCATCCCTCATACACATATCCAAAACCCCCCGTTTTCATTTGTCCCAAAGCCCAAATTTAGCCCTTACTTTTTGCTTCCCATATTACACTGAAGATAATCTGTGTGTATTTTCCTTTGGATGAAGTGGGCACTGGTTATCCAGTAGATTTCAGGTATCTAATCTCAAGAGAGTGCCATCCTTACTTCTCATTAATCCGTGAAGATGATACGGATAGAATACTTAGTTCATACACTGGGTTCAACACCACTGAGACAGGAATAAAGGATTCTTTCATTCCTTTCACAAAGGAGAATCTCTCCAGTTTACCCATGACCCAAATAGACTGGATAGTAGGAATTTTCCACTATAGGCCTTTGGGTTTCAATGTTGACATGCATTATTTGAGGGTGTGGTCCCTGTTCACAATGTCCTCAGCCTCACCTTGCTCATTATCCAGTTTGGTGCAACATTAACTTCCACTAACAGACTTTTTTCCACGAGGCAAGGCAGAAACCGTTGCTTCACTGGCCCCTGTGCACTGCCCATCTCCATCTTATTTCACCTTCTTTTTAACTGAACTAAACCTGTTAGAAGTTTCTAATGCAATTCTTATAATTACAGTTCCTATGTTAAAATTCTAGGAATTGGTCTCCAAGCATTTATCCTTTGCATCCCCGATACCATTGATATGGGTTCCAGAGTAGAGGGGTTCAATACAGGTTTGGGGAATCAATAAACCAGAAAGTGTGAGATCTAATTTATTCGTATTTATTTCATACACATTCTGGAAAGAGGTAAGTAAATGGAAGAAAATATTCTATAATTTTACAGAAAAAAAAGCAAAGAAGATAAAAAGAAACAAGTTACTATGATTGTTCTAGTTCTCACAATTTATGCCAAGTGTAGTGAAGCTGAATTCTCCATATTTCAAAAGAAACCCCTATAGAAATGCCATGTGACCTTACTCCACATCACAAAAGAAAATGTGTGGTTTACAGTATCAGTAAAGCACTTACTATTAAATGTCAAGGATCACACTCAAAGTGTGGCCAATATTATTTGAAACGGGAAGATAGTGAAGATAATTAAACATGTATGAAAACAAGTAACACGTGTATAATACACTCATGCAAAAATATACCAATAGAATGTCATCTCACACATATAAAATAGGAACCTGTACATGACAAATACTGTGTTCCCCCAGCTCTATCCTGCACCTACATTTTTGGAACACTAAGTGACGTCTTCAGATACATGAAAGAGGTGTCCCTGGCTTCACTAGGTGTGGGAGATGCCGTCAGACACAGCCCCGGAACTCACTGTGGCCATGGAGGCAGAGGCAGCCTTGAATAATTTCTAGCCTGAGCTCTCTCTTCTTCATCTCTCAGAGCATCCTCATACTGCGATCGGTAAGACTGTGGCTCAGTCCCATGAACCTTGGCCAGAAACTCCAGGATTTCCATCTTTCTGACTTCAGCATGGGCTCTTGGGCCCCACAGGAATTCATATCGTGCAGGATCACTGTTGGCCACCTGGCGGTACTCCAGGTACTTTTCCATCACCAAATATTTGGTGACTAACTCCTTGGGATGCCCATAGATGAAGTGCATCTGCCCAGAATATATTTTTAGTTTACTCAGCACTTTCCAGACTTCCTCTTCAGAGACACAGTTGTCATTCATGAAGATCTCAGCAAGGATAAGGATCAGCAGGCTGGTCTTGGGCAAGCCCACTGGAGGATGCATCATGCCATCATAGGTGAGACCCAGCTTGATGGAGATGCCATAGCAGTAGCGGGTAGGATCCACTTCCTTCACATCAAGGCCAAAGATCATCTCCATGTGCTCACAGGCTCTCAGGAAAATCTCATGGAAGTGGTCTTCATCATCTTGGATGATCATCTTCCATATATCTGCCTTTCTCACTAGGTCTTTCCTTCTATACTTCACCAGCAGGAAATTCACCAGAACAGCCACTTTCCTGTCTAGAGCATCTATGGGCACATTCTCGGGGTTTGCTGTAGCTTCTACGGTGCTCAGACTCTTTTTCTCTTCTTCACTCCTGGCGTCTTCATCAGATTTGCTTGATGACATGGCAGTGTTGTCACCTGAAGAGGAGCAGAAACTCTGAGGACCCTCAGGAGCACTCAGCAACTTGGCAGCAGGAGCCTCCTTCAGGTTGCCTGACATTGGCAGGAGGGAGGAGGAGGGTAAGGCTTCCTCCACAGGCTTGGTGACCTGTGCACTCTCCAGGCCTTGGGTCTCACTCTGGGTCTGAAGGTGCTGATCAGGTGGGCACCGTGGACTCTTCTTTCTCCGGGGCATGATGTCTCTTGCTGGTGGCAGAAGGCAGGAGTGAGCTAAGGAAGGTGGGTAGTGCAGGGTCACTGCCTAAGGGAGAGAGGGAAGATGTGAGTGTCCTCAGTTGGGAAATTACCTACAGTGTCTCTGATGGAAGCTACTGCCAATGGATTTTTCCTGACAACAGTGTTATAGGGTCTGTCAAGTGTCTTGGGTCTTCATTTCTGTGTCCCCCAGGAAACTGACGGAGGAAGCCAGAATCTCCCTCAGGGTATAGCCAACCAACCCAACACTAGACATTTGGGCTCACAGCAGACAGCTATTATTGGGCTCTGTAGAGCCACCACTGTTCTGAGGAAGGTAGTGCTATCAGTTTAGGACCAGAGTAACAGGAACTTGGCATCTGCCAGGGCTTATGTGCTAGCATGAGGCTGCCTCCCCCAAGAACAAGTCACATTATGTAAGACAACTGAGGAGGAAGGGTGAAGGCCCCTCCACTGCTGCCCAAGCTGTGGTTTCCCAGGCCTGTCAGTTGGAGTGAGAGTCCATGTAAGCCATTGTAGTGGTGTTAGTCCCCTCACTTCTCACTCAGGTTCTTCACATGAAATACAGGTAGGGACAGGGATACTTTCTTTTCTCTAACTTGAGTTTGTGCCTTAAGACCAAAACCTCCATCTTCTTGTCTTTCTGGAGAAGGGGGTGAAGTGTAACCTTCACCCATTAGGGATATCCATACTCTTTCAAATATGATAAAAAATCAGCACTAGAATTTCATGATCCCCATTCGTCCGAGGTGTACAGCTCCTCAGTTTTCATTTAGGCTCTGTGACTCAGCTAGAGGTGGGGCCTTACTACTCCTGTCCTTTCTTTCCTTTCCCTTTCCTTTCCTTCAGAACAGACTCTAACTCTGTTATCCTCAATACAATGCCATGGAGTCATAGCTCACAGAAACCTCAAACTCCTGGGATTGAACATATGTCTTGCCTCAGTCTCTTCAGCAGCTGGAACTATAGGCATTTGCCACCACGCCTGGGTAATTTTTCTATTTTTTTAGAGACAGAGTCTCGTTCTTACTCAGGCTAGTCTCAACTCCTGAGTTCTAAGTGCGAGGATTGCAGGCAAGAGCCACCACACCTGGCCAGCTTTTAATTTTTTAAAAATATATCTTCCTAAAGACATATATCTGGCTGACAAGTTTAAAATGAAAATTCCAAGAATGGTAAATTCATTGTGGCCAGGTGCATTGGGTCACACCTATGATCCTAGCACTCTGTAAGGGCTAGGTGTGCAGATCGCCTGAACTCACAGGTTGAAGACCAGCCTAAGCCAAAGCAAGACCCCCATCTCTACAAACAGCTGGATGTTGTGGTGGGCACCTGTAGTTCCAGCTACTTGGGAGGCTGAGGAAAGAGCATCACTTGAGCCCAAGAGTCTGAGGCTGCTGTGATCTATGATACCACAGAACTCTACCCAGGGTGACAAAGTGAAGCTCGGTCTCAAAATAAAAAAAAAAAAGAAGGAAAAATTCATTGACTAAAAATACTCTGTGGAAGCTAAACACATGAATTACTAATTGTAAATATGTTGTGTTAGTCAGATGTTGTTGCATAAGAAACTGTAACATTTTAGTTGAGTAACACAATAAACTTTTATAACTCTCTTTCATGCATTAGTGATGGGCTAGGGTGCCTGACATTCATGCTATAATGCCTACACATAGTAGATGCTCAAAAAATATATATTCAGTGAATAAATGATACCAATAATTAGATACATTACTACTCTTTGAACAAATGTCACATACTTACCACTCTTTACTAATGCCTTACTACTCTTTGAACTAATGCCACGTACTGTGGCTTCATGAACACCCGATTTTCTGGAGTCACCTGAGAAGGATGTGAATTAGGACACTGCCCATCCACACCTGTTGCTGCTTCATGGTGCTAACAACAAGGGCAAGACACCATGGGAATCACCGTGCTCAGGTGTAGGTGAACTTGGTAAATCTTATGTGGAGTCCTTCCTGTAACTTTAAACAGGCCCAGGCCTCCTTTGTCTGCTGACCTGGTATGACATAGGCACACAGAACAAGGACCCTCAAGCAGGAAGGGAGTGGGCAACTTGTCATGGGATTTCTTCCCAGGGACCCCTGGGGTGAGGAAGCTATCAGGGCTCTTGGGTGACAACATATCCTAGAGTGGTCTCCTTTCAGACTTTCTTTTCTGTCTCTATAGAGACCCCTGTCCCTTCCTGAGCACCCCATCCACTGTGTATCTAAACCAGCTGACATTAGACTACCACCTCCCTAGGACCTCACTGTCCAAAGTGAACTGGTGATATATCTGACTATCCTTGTCTGTAGGCTCCCAGGTTGTGACAATAGGGTCAGTAAGGTGTTATGAGGTGACATCTATGATCTATGTTGGGGGGCGGCTAATACAGCCACATAAAGCCTTTACCCACGGTCATTCTCCTCTCCACCTTAGACAAAGACACAGAGGCTCTGGCTAACCCAATCCCTGAGAGTTTTACACAGAAGGACCCTAATCTGACAGGCAACCTTTGGATTAAGCCCCTGCTGGGAGCCCCATACAAAAGTGGTTGTCTAACTGCCCCGAGTACAGAAGTCATCCTGTTCTGTCCAGTCGTGTCACACACTTCTTTCAACACAGCTAACATAATCTTGTTTCTCTCTTGCTGTGGTTTGATCTCTGGACACAATTGTTTACACCTTTCATGTGGTACTGTGACAAGGATCTGGTGGCAGATCAGCTGGCTGGAGGCCCAGCTGTATCTGCCTGCCACCTGTTCTAGTCAGACCAGATTTCTTAGTCCTGATTGCACTTGTTCAGAGATCCAAATCTGCTGACCTGCCTTGTCAGAGAGGCCTAGAGGATTTCACCCCACCTGCTATCCAAATATGAGTAACATTTCTAAATAGCTTTAAACAGCATCCCCCCAGGCTAAATTCTTTTACCTGCTCCAGGCCTCTTAGTTCCTTACATCTCCCCATTTCTTTTCATCCTTTGGTTCTTTTGTTCCTTGGTCCCTTAATGGCAGGGTTTTGAACTAGTGCCATGCTCCTTTCTGAGGTCCGGAATCCCAAATACTTTTGTTTTTCAGTTTTTGTTTTAGGCCCAGCCTCCTTACTTCCATTACCATATTCAGAACCCATACATTCATGTGAGGAATCCATACAACACTTCCAAACCTTTTTTCATACTATATGAGGTACCCCCCTTCCAAATCCACTGGACACCTGGTTCACTGATGGCAGTTCACACCTACACAAAGGCGGGAGATCCTCTACCTATGCCATAACCTCTCCTCCCTCCACTATTATTAAGACGAAATCTCTGGGCCTAGCCCTGGTGGCTCACGCCTGTAATCCTAGCACTCTATAAGGCTGAGGCGAGTAGATTGCCTGAGGTCACAGATTCAAGACCAGCCTTAGCCAGAGTGATGCCTGTCTAAAAAAACTGAGCACTGTGGTGGGCACCAAGTGAAGGTTGCTGCTAGCTGGTATTTTCGCCGCACACTACCAAGTACCACAACATGAGATTCTGTCTCAAGAGGAAAAAAAAAAAAAAAAAAAACCCAAACCTCTCCCCCTAGGAACTTTTTCCAGAAAAGAAGAACTTGCAGCCCTCATCAGAGCCTTACAACTCCCTGGGAAAAAAAACAAAACAAAACAAAACAAAACAAAAAACAACAACAACCAATAAACACATAGATTCAAAATAGGCTTATCACATCATACACCATCATGCTGCTATCTGGGCTGATATGTAACTAACAGCCTCCCCGTAACTAACAGCCCTCAAATCCACCAAGTCCTCCAGGCAGCCAAGAGTTCACCCAAGTTGCAGTCCTTCACTGTAAAGGCCACAGATCCCCAATGGATCATACGGCACCAATCACGCTGATTTCATAGCACAGAAGGTTGGCCTCATGCATTCTGCCCCCAACCTTGTCTGCCACCTTTCCCACTGATCATGCCCCATCTTCTTCCAAGGAAGTAGCTGAATATACCTCCCTATATGAAAAGGATGGTTCCTGAGAGAAAACCCACTTCTCCCCACAGCCCCAATAACACAAATCCTTACACAACCCCACAATCTATTTCACGTAGGACTAAAACTCTGTGAAATCTTTTTATGACCTCTATTCCTGTGCCTCAAACTCTACTCTCCTCCAAAACAAATCTCCTCCTATGCCATCTGTGCCCCCACCTCCCCTAAAGGAGGTCCCGAATCCTTCCCTCTCCCAACTACATCAGGCTAGAGGACACCTCCCAGGTGAGGACTGGCAAGTAGATCACACACACATGCTCCCTGTAGAAAAGATGAAAATCCTTCTCACTCCTGTAGACACCTTTTCAGGGTGGATGGAAGCCTTCCCTCTGGCTTTAGAGAAGGTTAGAGACACAGTCCAGATTTTACTGAGGGAAATTATTCTCCACTTAGGCATCCCACCTCCCTTCAGGCAGATAATGGGCTTGCTTTCATATGTAAAACAACCCAAAAGGTGTCTAATGCCTTGCTTGGAATATTCACATTCCCTACCACCCTCAATCCTCTGGAAAGGTGAAGAAAGCTAACTATCTCCTAAAATTACACCCAACTCAACTTACAACTAAACTTCCCCTTCCTTGGTACCAACTTCTCACCTTAACTTTAACCAGCTTAAGAGCTCTACCCAGGAAACCTTCCCTTTTAAGCTCTTTTTAACTGATGTCTGGCTGCCCTTTTCTGTTAGGAAACCTGCCACAGCCTTCCTCACCCCTCGGAGAGTGTCTCCGAGCTCTGAACACTTTAGCAAATTTTCTCCAAAAGCACATTACTCTCACCATACCCCAACCCAACCCAGGAGAAACACTATCCTTACTAAAACCAAACACAACGTTCTCTGTAAAGGTTCACCCAAGTTGCCAAAGGGGCTCTCCTGATCATGTCCTTATTACCACCACTATGGTTGTTTAACTATCTAAGTATACCCAAACCTGATTCTACATCTCAAAATAAAACCTTGCCTCATCCCAGTGGACTGACATAGGTCCACATTAACTTAGAGTCCTATATACACTCTAAGTTCAGATAATCCCTGAGGAACCATGAACCACCATAACTCATCTTCCCATGCTCTAGAACACTTGTCCAGCCAGCTCCTTTCCCTCCTTCATTTCCTGCCAGAACAACCTCGAAGAGCAGTCCTCAGATCCTCTTTGAGGAATTCATCCAGGGATCCTTCTGTAATCACCCATGGGAAAACATTATAAGCTGTTTTTACCAAAACAGCTCCTGTCCTCCCTCTCCCTCTCATCTTCCCTCCTGTTCTACCAAGTTTTAGCAGGACCCTCATTACCTGCAAATCTAAACACTTCCCTTACTCTGATCCACTCCATGCTTAAAAAGTCTAAGCTACCTTGGCACCTAGTTGCTAGATCTGTTTACATATATTGCCCCCCTTCTTATTCAGCTATACCTGTCTTTCCTTGAACTTGAGCTTCTACATTTGTGTCCCTAAGGTACTCTGTTTATAAAGGGAGAGCTTTCTCTTCTAACTCAATCACCTGGTATGATTCATTTTCCAGGGCATATCAAAGACAGGATAACACCCTCCTCAGGCAGTAGACCAAAGCCTTAGAAGACCTAACCTCCCTGCAAGAGCTATGGAGGGACCCAAAGGCAAGGTAATCTCTCTTCCCTTCCAGGAACCTCTCTGCATTCAGAGTCCAGCCCCAAGGGAGCCTAATAGAAACTTTCAGCCCAACATAGTTAAAGTCACTCTCACCATCACCTCTTCCCTTTCAGCCCTACATGGAGCTATCCCAGGCGTCATCCAGCCAGGCTACTATAGCTTCCCTCCACACTGGACCCCACATCCAAAACCCATAGTCTTTTTTTCTGTCAGAGAAGGCCTTGTGTCTAGTATTGAACTCTTCCATGGATTAAATCTCGGGGCAAACTCAGATCTCTTGCCCCTTTATTCACAAACTCAATAACAACCTCACTTCCCAACTAGGGTGAACCAAATTTCACCTTTTCACTGAGACCCACTCTATTATCCCCACCTATACATCCTATTACTGGTACAATCCTAGCAGGAACCCCTTCTATTTCGGATACTGAAGGGCCCCTGAAAATATGCTGGCACTTGAGAACTGCTCCTTTCCTTCAACTTTACAACTTCCCTGGATGACACCCGTGTCTTTTTCCTATGCACAATCTCTAACTGTTGATACTTCCCAGCAAACTGGACCAGCCCTTGCACTCTTGTCCTGCTATCCTCTGGTATATCTCCCCTCCCAGGAAAGGAACAGGTTACAATCACCCTTAATACCTTATTAAAAGCTAATGGTCCCATCCAAATAATCTCTTTCTCAGTAGTACTAGCCATCAGAACAGGAGTTTCTATTAGGTATTCTGGCCTACAGATTGGTATCCCCCAGTTCTGACTAATGTCCACTGAGTTGGCCAAAAGCCTCTAGGAAGTCTCTTATCAGCTCCAAGTCACACCACATCAGGTAGACACCCTATCAGTTGCAGCTCTTCAAAATAGTAGAGGCTTAGTTCCACTCACTGCCAGGGAAGGGGGCCCTTTGCCCTTTCTTACAGGAGGCTTGCTGTTTCTATAAGTCTAGTCTGGTCTGAGAGGGCATCACCTGCCTCTGGGAACAAGCTACCCACCTGTGATCTCAAAATGAAAGACATTAGCTTCAAAAGCTCGTGAGGACACTGGATTCTACTCCCCTTGTTTCCCTTGTGGCAATCCTCCTAGTATTAACTATTTCCCCCGTGTCATCAAATTAATGTCCATATTTATTCAAGAGAGGGTGAAAAATGCTGTCAGTTGGAATTGCAACCTAATTCACACTACTGCCCAAACATTCTCCCAATATACGCCAAACTCAGAAAGACCTACCCACACCTGAATCATCCCACTAAAGACAATTACTGTCCTATCTAGCCATAAGCACTTTCTGAAGACAGACTATTGTCCCATCACCTCTTTTAGAAGAAGGTGGAAATGTTGTAAAGAGTAATACAGCCACAGACAAACCCATTTTCCACTGTCCTCTTCTCCTCCTTGGGAAAGATACAAAGATTCTTGCTGGCTGCAATCCCCAGAAAGTTGCACCAAGGAACATGAGCTCACAGACAATCTGTGAAATGTGCCCACCCCTATGGCTCCATATAAAACTAGTCTCTAATGCCCCCCCCCATGTGATGATACTACTTTGCACTGCCCAGGGAGCTCACACTCCTCTTTCATTAAAACTATTGGATATTTCTCTCCTGCTACATTTTTGTGTCTGGGTGCAATTGTTTATAGCTTTCAATTTGCACCCAGGCAAAAGGTCAATTTTGTGCTCAACTGCAGTCTACCCCTCAGTTCATGACACTGTGTGAGACTTCTTCCCTCTGCTGTCCTGACGGTGTCTCCATATTCTGAAGAGTCTTGTCCCTGTGCCCTCTGAGGAGTGATTGAAGGGACATCACATCCAACGATTTTAATCTCAAATTCTGCTAGGGTGATAGGGGGACACGGCTCTGCTGAGATCATATTGTTCTGGGGTGAGTATTCTCATTAGCATCACTTAGGCTTTATCCCTTGACCAATTCAAGTACCTGCCACCTGATATCCCTTCCTCAGAACAAAATCCTTATCTCCCTGAGTTCACTGAGCAGAATAGAAGAAAATATCTTATTCTGACTACTCTTCCCTAGGCCTCACACAGCCAATAGCAGGGCTAAGCAGGGCTACTTTCTAGCTCTCATCTTCTGGGATGGTTGTTTCCCAGAGGCCCAAATCATGGTCACTGCACTGATGGCTGGTTGGGCTTCATTTCCCATAATCTTATAGCTAATGTGCCTCCTTGTCAAAAAAGGGCTCAAATCCTGGGGACAACCAGGAAGGAAGGGATGAGATATCACTAAGTCATAACCTCATGTCCTCACCCTGCCCCTTGGCACCTGTTATGAACCTACCTCTATGTTGGCATGAGGCATACATTCAGACCAAGAAATTTACATCCCTGAGACACTTAAGGATGAAGGGACACTGTTGGAGTCTTAGCATTCCTGACTGGGGCTAAAATGGGCTGAGTGCAGAGGCATAAGTGAGCTTATGAAGGTCTCAACTGTATTGGAATAAGTGTCCCCTTGATCATCACTCCATGTCTACACCTTCACTCCAGACACTGCAGGAGATTCCTTATGCTAAGGATTGATTCCCTAAGGACCCACCACACAGTATGTGATGTGTCCTTCATTTAGGCTTGCTGGCTTCTCCAAACTGACAACTCTGGTGGACACTGTGGTGTTACCTGTATTCTGGGGTGTGTGGCACCTTCAGTCCTATGTCAGGGTTCTTATCTTGGATTCTTTAAGCACCCAGGGATCCAACCTGTCATGACCTTCCTTTACTCCCTGACACCAGGTCCACACCTCCCTGAAACCAAAAAGAATGACTTGAAGTTGTCTCACCTTTTGACCTCTCCAGCAATGTTCCTGTCACTGATCATTGAAGGGGCAGGAAAGAGTCACATGGTGACCCTGATAACAGTTTCAAAATAAGGAGTCCTGGCCGTATACCCTTGGTATTTGTACCCTAAAAGCTGGTATAGCCTGGGACTTTTCCTTATTAGATACCGGAGGAGTAATTCTGGGTTAGGTTTGGGCCCACAGGTTTGCCATGGGCATGTCGGGATAGTCCTTGTGATACAGGACAAGTGGCATCCCAGCCAGCTTGTGGAGCTGGGGGATGCGGACTTGCTGCCTTCTCCTTGGCGATGTTGGAACAGTGGCAACAAGGAGCAGAATCAGCCAGCTAGAGGGTGGGCAGGGTAGCCCCATTTCTGCAGCCTGGGAATGAAAGTGATTGTAGCCATTCACTTGCAACTCAGACACGACCCAGACATGTCCCAGACACTCTAAGTGCAACTACCAAGCCCTACTAATTGTAACTACGGAGGGCCCCACACGACTATATATACCCCTAGACAGAGAGCCAATACACAGACAGACAGACAGAGAAGAGAGGTTTCCTCTCTCTGCCAGGAACTCTGGTGTTTCTGTATTCTTTTTTGTAAATAAATCCTGTCTTACCACTGATCTATGGGCCATCTGCGGATTCATTCTTCGAATCCCCGAGACCAAGAACCTACTGAATAGCGAAATGCTGGTATCCCTTCGGGAGGGGCTCTTATCTCAGGGGACTCCTCTCCCTCCTGGCAGGTGGGGCCCTCAGTTTAATTTAGAACCTTACCTTGAATCTGGAAGCACCCGCAACTCATCTTTTGGCTGACTGGAGCCTGCCCAGCACACGCAGAGCTCCTCGTGGTCCTCAAACCGAAAGAGGAAGTCAGGGGGCGTGACATCCGGCTGCCCTTGCCTGGGGCCTCCCGGGGAGGACAGCGGAGGCAGCCTCTCTGTACTCACTTTACTTCCATAGAGGAGATGGCTGAAGGTCCTGGTCAGGGTGCGCACATTGACTTATGCCAGGCGTCTAATTTCTCCGTCTGCTGAGCTCAGGTTGGGCTCTCAGCCTGAGGTCCTCAGCTTTTTGAGAACCCTACAGAGTGACTGAGGGGATGACTCAGCTGGAGAGCCCTGCCTCAGTCCTATTGGGGCTCAGAGGAGGCACTGCCATTTTGCTTGACCTGCTTTATTTGGCCGTATTGGTTTTCTTAGTCCTTCACGGGGTTCTTAATCTTACCTCCTTTCTCTTTGATTACAGGGCTCCTGGGAAATGCCAATTCCAAGTATATCTGACTAATTTCCTCTCTGTAATCTTGCAGAATTTGGCTTGGGTCTCTTGTCCAATCTTAGCCTGAGGGGAAAGTTTAGTACAAGACAGGCAAGTACCAGGCCAGGCCATGGGGACTGAGAAACAAACAGATTTATTTATTTATTTATTTTTAGCTGGGGCCAGGTTTGAACACGCCACCTCTGGTGTATGGGGCCAACGGCCTATTCCTTTGAGCCTCAGATGCCACCCCAGATTGATTTATGTTTTCTCTTCACCAGCCAGACTTAGCTTCTTATGCAACTTTCATTCTATTGTATAGAAATATTTATACAAATAGATATTTATTCTTTTTATTCTGTACAAAGAATATAGCCACATCCTTTCCAGTATTTCCAATATTCTATACAAAGAGTGTAAAAAGAATAGTTTTTTGAGAATGTATCTGATACTGCCTATGACAATGATTAAATCTTAAATGTGGGGGGCGGTGCCTCAAAGGAGTAGGGCGCAGGCCCCTTATACTAGGGTGGCGGGTTCAAACCCAGCCCTGCCCCCACCAAAAAAAAACTTAAATGTGCCATGTATACCATGGTATGCTATTCAGTTGCACAAAGAAAGAATGCATGCCTTTTGATGAACTTAGGAAGGAATAGAATATTATCTCTTTACATTTTTTATACCCTTTCTTTATTTTGCGATAATACTTGTTTCATTATATTTTCCAGTCCACTACTTACCAGTCCAAGTGCCTTGAGTCAAGCATTATTTACTTGGTGTCTTCTCTCTTGCTTGTTGTATCAAAGACAACTACCTTCTGTATACCTTGAGCCACTTCAGATCTATTTGTGTGATTTGGATGAGTTTATATCACATGCTAATTAGATTTGCCTGAATTGGGGTGGTATTAGCCTCTAAACTTTGTTGAACCTGACACTTTTTGAGGGTGGTTTTGGACTAGACTTTCTGTTTGTATACTTTTATTAAAACTTTATGTGTCTAAAGTGTCTATTCAGTAATTTATGTAGGTTGAATTTTTATTTTATTTTATTTTTTATACAGAGTATCACTTGATCACCCTCTGTAGAGTCCACTGGTGTCAAAGCTCACAGGAACCTCACACTCATGGGCTCAAGAGGTTCTCTTGCCTCAGCTTCCCAAGTAGCTGGGACTATAGCTGTCTGCCACAATCTCCAGTTATTTTTAGTGAGGGAGTCTCACTCTTGCTCAGGCTGGTCTTGAACTCATGAGCCACACATTCCACCTGCCTCAGCCTCTGAGAGTGCTAGGATTACAGGCATGAACCTCCGTGCCTGGCCTGTTTTTCTGAAATTTTTGCAGTTCACCTAATTATCCAAACTTAAAGATACAGTTTTAGGCCATTAAATTCTAAATGTCTGATTTTAAATAAAAAGTTTAGATTATTATACCTCAAACAAGAAACAGTAAAATTAGTCAAAGTGTACATTGAAAGTACCAACAAGTTTTTCCATCTTAATGTTAATGGATGTATGCCAACAAGGAAGAAGCCTGGAGAGTGAGTGGAAGTAAAATCTGAAAGAGTTTTTCCACACCTTGTTGAAAATAACATTTTCCTTCAAGAAGTGGTCCAAACACTGGAAAACCTGGTAGTCAGTTGGCACAATGTCTGGTGAATATGGTGGATAACTTTAACATTTCAGTTTGTGTTGTTTGAGCAGCAAGATTTTTGAGACAGAAACAGCACTGACTTGCAAGAGGATTGGCCTGTTTCCATTGACCCTTCTCAGGTGTTCAGTAGCAAGAATCCTCACTAAGAAATTCCAGTTGTGACAGTGGACACCCATTGTTATACATAGATGAGGTTTCATGAAGCTGTGGTGGATAATATGAGCACTGGACCACCAGACACCATTGCCATTTTTTTGAGGAATATTTGGTTTGGACTGTGTTTTCACACTTCACCTTTATTCAACCTTTGTGTTGAACACTTGAGATTGTCAAGGGAGATGAATAAAGAATCCACTTTTCATCTCACATGAGGTTGTCTAAAGAATCTATTTTTCATCACATGTAAAAACATGGTATACAAATGATTCACCTGTTTTCTTGTGACAGCAAGGAATGAAAGCTTCAAGATGATTTTTCTTCTGATCCTCCTTTAATTCATGTGGAACCCATACATCCAGTTTCATTACCTTGCTTGTTTGTATCAAGTGCTGCACTATTGTTAGAAGAGTAACATCAAATCTTGCTACTAATTTACTAATAGGTTGACATGGATTTGTTTCCACTACAGATTTTAGCTCTGCATTATTTTCTTTGGCCTCAGATCACAAACATAATTTGTTTTCAAGAGTTAAAATTATCAGAGGAGGACTTCTCACACCATGGACCTATTGTGTGGTCATTAGCCACATCCTTTCCAAATACTTCCTTCATTTTTAGAGCTGTCTACACCAGGGTTCCTCAAACTTTTTAAACAGAGGGTCGGTTCACTGTCCCTCAGACCATTGGAGGGCCAGACTTCAGGCCCCCGGACGAATTGGTTGCTAAGCAGGACAGGCAACAGTGGCAAAAATACCTGGAGGGTCAGATAAATGTCCTAAGTGGGCCGCATGTGGCCCGTGGGCTGTATTTTGAGGACACCTGCTCTACACTATAGTAGTTTCTTGATGGAGCTCATCTTTAAAAATAACACAATGTTTTGACTTATCTATGGGTCACAAGATTGCATAATCACAAGCCAAAAAATTAACTTAGAATGAATTGGACACACTGTTACAATAAAGGATACATAAATAACATCAACAAATAGTGAAGCAGGAAGTGTCATAGTGAAATTTCAGAGATATCAATGGTCAAACTTACTACTTAAAAACATCAGACATTTTGGTGTGGTGCCTGTAGCTTAAGTGACTAGGGTGCCAGCCACATACACTGGAGCTGGTCGGTTCAAATACAGCCTGGGCCTGCAAAACAGCAATGACAACTGCAAAGAAAAAAAAATGGCGGGGGGTTGTGGCAGGTGCCTGTGGTCCCAGCTACTTGGGAGGCTGTGGCAAGAGAATCGTTTAAGCCCAAGAGTATCAGTTTGCCATGAGTTGTGATGCCAGGGCACTTTACCCAAGGTGAAAGCTTGAGACTCTGGCTCAGAAAAAAATCAGACATTTTATACTTAATAACCTAATATACATAATACTTGTTCATAAAGATTACCAGAAATGTAAAATATTACAAAAAATAGGCTCAACACCTGTAGCACAGTAGTTATGGTCCCAGCCACATACCCTGAGGTAGGCGGGTTTGAACCCGTCCTGGGCCGGCTAAACAACAATGACAACTGCAACAAAAAATAGGTGGGCTTTGTGCTGGCAACCTGTAGTCCCAGCTACTTGGGAGGCACAGGCAAGAGAATCGTTTAAAGCTCAAGAGTTGGAGGTTGCTGTGAGCTGTGAAGACACAGCAGTCTACCGAGGGCAACATAGTAAGACTCTGTCTCAAAAAAAAAATAGTACCAAAAATAGTACAATTATAAACACAGTACAATTATCACTGTACAACTGACACTCCATATAACATTTATTAATATCTATAAGAAGGAAGTTTGTGAGCTCATCAATTTTTAATATATGTTGTAATTCCTTGTCAAGACTATTCTGGAACTGATGTCTCACCCTTTTATTTAGAGATATGAAATATTTGGATATATTTCTGTTTCCTAATATTCATAATCTCCATTTAATCAAGACCATTCTATATTTTTCATTATAGCTTTTTAAAGAGTAATTCTTTCATTCTTCTTATATTATTACCTGAAATTCTTCTGTAAGAGGTAACCTCTTTTTTTGCCATTTGTTTATCCATAGGAAATGTTATAATTTAGTTCCAGTGTTTGCCAGTAAATTTTAAATTTCTTCTGTGCCTATTCTTTAGACAATATTATTGCACTACTTATTTTGTGTTTCATTATTTTGTAATAGATAATACATAAAATTATCTCTTAAATAGATCTTTTTCTAAGAATTGGCTTTTTAAAGTTGAGTTTACTGTAATCAATTCATTCACCAATTTACTCTTCAGCTTATTATTCTTTCTCTAGAGTTTTCATTATTTTTGAATTCAGAAATGCTACCTCTTCAAATCCTAATGTTGTAAACCTATAAATATACTTCTAATGATACTTGGCTGGTTTCCCACAATTGGTACTATAGAGCCCATGGTTTACATTCTTAGAATTTTAGCAATATGTTTAAACCTATGATAGGTAGAAAATTATCTTGTGAAATCTGTGAAGCAGGGGTCCAGGACTATTTTAAGTCTTTTGGTTATTGCTAATGAAAGGTACATGAATATATCTAACTCCTAGTGACAAATGTAAGTTTTCCTTAGGAATACAAGGAGGATATAACATTTAAAAACTCAGTCAGTATAATTTGCCAACTGTAATATTCAGGGGTTTTCCACCATGTCAAAATATACAACTATGAGGGAATTTAATATAGGAAATTGGTTAAACAAGTTATGCAGGAACTAATCCTGGGAGAATAAAGAAAACCAATATCAGGCGGTGCCTGTGGCTCAAAGGAGTAGGACATCGGCCCCATATACCAAAGGTGGTGGGTTCAAACCTACTCCTGGTCAAAAAAAAAAAAAAAAAAGGAAAGAGAGAAAACCAATATTAAACAACTTGTGGGGTTCTGTCCAACCTCTAGTCTGGAGGGACCAAAAGAGAAGGCAGTTTTACTGCCACCTAGAAGTTTGGGTGTTAAGGATTTGGACCCATAGTGCTCTAATCTCCTGGTGACTGGAGTCTGGAGAAACTGTAGCAATTGAAGCCGAAGATACCAGATGGGCAGAGGAAGGATAAAAACACTAGGCCCTCGCATCCTGAGGCCTAATCTCCTCCTGGTATCTTCAGTGGGCTGGAATAAGAGTTGACCCATATGTTTGGAAATAGAAAGTGAACGTCAGACCCGGTAGAGTAGAGAACACAGCAGAGAAAGGGTGAAGAACTGATCTGAGGACCAATAGGTCCAGGACTAGCATAGCACATATACAGGTTAAATGAGGAAACCATACCCAAATTGATACAGAATAGTGGTTCATGAAAGTCATCATGATTCATTCATAATAAAAAATCATTCTCAAATTATATCAAGGATATATACAAAAAAAGAGTCCACTAGAGTAAAATTTCTATGTCATGTGGAAACATTGACAATTTATACTTTAGGCTGGGTATGGTGGCTCACCTGTATAATCCTAGCACTCTTGTAGTCTGAAGAGGGTGAATTGCATGAGGTCAGGTGTTTGAGACCATCCTGAGCAGGAAAGATGAAACCCCATCTCTAAAAATAGCTGGGCATTGTGGTAGGTGCCTGTAGACCCAGCTATTCGGGAGGCTGAGGGAGGAGGTGATTGAGCCTCAGAGTTTGAGGTTGCTGTGAGCTATGACATCATGGCACTCTACTGAAGGGGACAAAGTGAGGTGCTGTCATAAATAAATAAATAAGAAGTTTATACGTTAATATTGAAAAAAACTGACAAAGATGTCAGTTCTATTCCCATTTCTATGCCTTATTTTCACGAACGTAGTACATTGGAACGTAATGGGATGCAGAAGTAGTAAAAGAGATAGGAATCAAAAATAAGAAACAAGGCTAAAATCCATAACTGTGAATGGAAGGTACATAAGCCTAATTAGGAAAAACTGCTAATGTGGTAAAATCATTTTCAGGTTTTACGTGTAACATCAATAGATAAAAGTGTACTTTTTTCTATAGCGGTGAACACTATGAAGCTGAAATTAAGTAAAAAGTATCAATTATGATGAATACTTAATGCATAAAATTATGTAGAATTAAAATATAAGAATTTAAGAAAAGAATTATATAGCTATTATTGAGAGAAATTGCCAAAGGTCTAATTAAATGGAGAAATAGTATATGGTTATAGAGAGAAGATTCCCTATTGTAAATATGTTAATTATCCCCCAATTCAATATATAGATGAAAGTAATTCTTCTCCCACAAACAAAAATCAAAAGGGTTGGCTCAGCACCCATAGCACAGTGGTTACTGTGCCAGCCACATACACTAAGGTTGGCAGGTTTGAACTTGGCCTGGGCCAGCAAAACAATGACAACTGCAACAAAAAATAGCTGGGCATTGTGGAGGGCACCTGTAGTCCCAGCTGCTTGGGAGGCTGAGGCAAGAGAATGGCTTGAGCCCAAGAGTTTAGAGGTTGCTGTGAGCTGTGATGCCAGAGCACTCTACAGATGGTGAAAGCAAGACTGTGTCTTAAAATAAACAATAACAGAAGAAGGGTTGTTTGTGAATGTCTGTGTACATGACAACTGAAAGGCTAATTCTAAAATGTAAACATTTATGCAAATTACTAAAGATAGCCAGTGCAATTTGGGGCAAAAACCAAAGAACCTACGGTGTTAACGTTTCTTATAAAAAAAACTACTCTAAGTAAATTTGTAGTAAGGATATAGAAATAACCAAATAGAACAAAGGACGTGAGTAAAATATTCAAAATATTTTTTCAATAGAATATTCCAAATATTATCCAGAACTCAATTATACATGATCTCCTGATTTATTCAAAGCATGGCACTGAAGAGTACTGGGGAAAAGAAACAGTTTTTTAGTAAGAAATGAAAGTTGAATGATGTGATATTAACCTTAAAAACAAAATGTGACTGAAATCCTCCTTCATATATAACACAGAATCACTTCTAGGTGGACTGGAAACCTATTTGTAAATTATTTACTTTGAAAATTTTCATAACTTACATAACAAAGGAAAATAGTATGGAAAGCCCTCATGCATTTTATCAGCTTGCCCGCTAGCAGCATTGGTCAATGAGGGAAGCGACAAATCTGGAAGAGAAAGACTGATTGTGGGGACATGTATCAAGTCAGAATCAGAAGGACTGGCAGTGACAGAAGCAGGGAAGATGGAGAAGTGGCCACTCCTTTGCCACATGCTCTCTGCATAGTGGGCCTCAGGAACTTCTGGGGCCCTCACTTTCAGACAGTGGCACCTGGCACTTGGCACTGGCTTGAAAAAATGCTGTGTGGGCCAGTGATGTGTTCACTCCACCCTGACGACCTTGGTTCCCACATGCTCCCTTGTGGAGCTCTGCAGTGCCATGAACTACAACCTGACCCGCTCTCTGTGTTCCACAGAAGCGTCACCAGGAGATGTTGTGCTGGTAACAGACACACTGAACAGAACCAAGAGAACATTAATGACCTGGATGCCATACCATACCAGGATGTCCAGATATTATGGGAAAAGAGTCCTATCTAATCACCCACCTGGATGAATGTTCTTTCTGAGAGTGAGAAAATTAGGAACTGAGCCTCTTTCCTTACCCTGCCCAAGTGGAGGTGACCTACAGATTCTTCAGTTCAGCATGAAGACCCTCTTGTGGAAACTGTGATTATGGCGAGTACATTACATTCTGTCCACCACAATCTGTTCTCTGAACCCAGTCATCCACACCTTTCTCATGCAAAACATTCACCCTCTCCCAAGATCCGCCAATGTCTTCACCTACTACAACAGCAACTAAGAATCCAAATCTCATCACCTAAATCAGATTCCCGTGCAGAGGAGGCTCTTGGACAGAACACTAAGTGAGGCACAATATCTATTTGTGTATGTGTGAGAGAAAAGGGACAAATTATCTGCTCTAATATACCCAATAGGGAACAGTGGGACAGGCATAGGACAACAGCTGCAATCATTCCTGTTCATCACATGGAAACATGTTAGGCATCAAACAATCCCTGTCCCATAGAAGTTGTTAAATCTATTGAGTAAATGTGAGTTCCCTGTTTGGATTTTAACCAATTCTTGTGAATAATTGTCCTAAGAATCAGCTATAGTCTCTGAGGTTTTGGTTACCCCTACAGAGTCATCTCCTGTTTTTCTTTTTTTTGGGGGGGAGGGAAGTTTGTATGCATTTACAATTAAGTATGCAAAATAATTACTTTGTAAATTGTGATCAAATGCATTCAGGCAAGGGCCCAAAAAACCTACCTTTCTCTTAGCACTCAAAAGTTCCTTTTTGTTTTATCCAGGATATTTAAGAGTAAATCTTAAGACCCAATTTGCCTTCCAGACTTCAGTGTCTAAAAAGTGAAATATCATCTATTGAGTGACACGAATACCTTAAAAGCTTTAATTTGCCCCCTGAATACCTACATTTGAACTTCATTCTCACTAAGGAATAGGCAGTTAACCAAATGCTCCAAAGCCATGCCCTGGAACATTTATAGCTGACTGTTCTCATGTGTGCTCCTGCCTCAACACTCCTTCTTTAACTGGCTGTGTCATTCACCAGGATATCTTACCGGACTTCTAATTACTCTTAGACCCCCAAATCTGAATATCCCAAGCAATAGCACAGTATTTTCCTTAGATCAGATGCTCATTGTTTAGGAGTCAATGAGACAGTGAGTATAGAATCTAATTTATTAAGATTTGATTTCTCTCCTACATTTGTTACAAGCTAAGCAAATCTAAGTAACTATCTTTTACTTTGCAAAAGAACATACGGAAATTCCTAAGTAAATCCAAGTAGTGACCATCTTTTAATTTGTGTATGTCAATTTATTGAGTCAAACAATTGTACTAATGCGTTCTTTCAAATTTCCAAAGAAACCTGCACTGGAATTCCATATTATAGTGTTATAAATTGCAACCTAATATAAATTTTTCTGATTTAGTTTACAGAATAGCAATCTTGTCCTTATAAACCTGATATAAAGCAGAAAAGTGTATGCACAATTCATTCATAAACTTACATCTTCAAGCTATATAAGCTTTCTATTGCAATGAACAACTTTTTATTTTTTATTTTTTTAAAGACAGAGCCTCAAGCTGTTGCCTGGGGTAGAGTGTCATGGCATCACAGCTGACAGCAACCTACAACTCCTGGGCTTAAGCGATTCTCTTGCCTCAGACTCCCAAGTAGCTGGGACTACAGGCACCCGCCTCAAGGCTTGGCTATTTTCTGGTTGTAGTTGTCATTGTTGTTTGGCAGGCCCAGGCTGGATTCAAACCCATCAGCCTTGGTGTATGCGGCTGGCACCTTAGATGCTTGAGTTATAGGTGCATAGCCTGAAAGGAACAAATTTTCAAAGCTAATGAGAAGGTAAAGGAAGGAAACTAAGAAGGAAAAGACGAAAAGAAAACAATTGAATCCTGTAACAGCCCATATAGCTTATGGCTAGGAGGAGTGAGAGTTATAAGAAATACCTGTAGCTCAGTAATGGAACACCTTGGTGGAAAGGGCATGGAGAGAGATTTAGCTCTCTTAACAAGCATGAGAGCTCACTAGATGAGAGCAGTGGTGAATTGGCAGTCTCTACACCTGTGGTGTTGAATGCCAGCACGGTGTCTGTCTGCTGAAGATCACTAAACTCTGCTAAAGACTAAGATCTACCTATGCTAAGAAGACTGCTTTACTCTCTCTACTCTCTCTAAGACTCTCTTTCTCTCTCTGTCTCTTTCCAGCTAAGGTAGATAGCCCTCAGGCACCTAAGAGAAACTGTTCCCTAGCAAGGTAGCTTAGCAGTCCACGTCCAGAACTTACCTAAGCCAGACCCAAGACCTGGCCAGTCCCGGGCCCTGACAGAAACCACAGCCCCAAAGTGACCCTCTCAGAGAAACCTAGTAACAGGCCTTTCTCTGCACTAGTGCTCTTTATGAGGCTGGGCCTGGGAAGTGCTTGGATTGTTCTCCCCTTGGATGTGCTGGCACCTTCACTAGCTCCTATGCTTGAGACGGCTGCAGAAGCAGTGATGGTGGATGGAGTTCCAGAGTTATGGTGAGTGTGAGGTGGCCCCCAAAGAGGTAAGACTGGATAATCTTTTTAACATAAGGAGAGGATGTGGGGAACTCGTCTTCCTCTGCTACAATAGCCTAACCCCCCCTACCCCAAGATCCTTTGTTTTCCCTGGGCCACATCTAGCCACTGCATCCTGTATCCTCTCCAGGCAACAGGAAGGGGTCTAACCTGCCCTTTCCCTCTATATTCTGGCCATAAGCTCCTCTCAGATCTCTCTCATGATGGTCTGTATTTGGGATTCTGGCTCCCTAATTAAAGGCTTTCTGAGTACTGTTACTTCCCTGTATTCTCTGAGATTTATGTCTAATCCTTACACAGAATGTGTCAGGGTCCCAAGCACAATAGAAGAATCTATCATAAGAGGCCAAGGCCCCCAGGGTGCTCCCAGGTCCTGTAGGTAAAATCTACCTTGTGTGCAATGAGTCTGATTGGCGCTTCTTGTACTTGCTCCTGGAGGGTTGGGAGGGGACGACCATGGCCCCCAGATAGGACCCTAGCTTAGGTGAACCTGAGGGCCCTGCTGGGTCCTGTCTAGGAACTGCATGCAGAGAGCACTCATCAGACCTAGGGGTTTGAGGCTGAGCCCTGCTCTTCTGAGATACACAGCTTATTTCGAATATGGAACATATTTCCTTTTCCCCATAGAAGGGGTACCCGAGAGATGCTCTGGACCAGCCTCAACTATTGGAGACTTTTCATTGGTTACCTGACCTGGAAGTCCTTTGCTTACCTGGCTGGAGTCAAACGCTTAGATGCTGGTAAAGTGAGGTGACCAGACGTCCTGCTTTTGGCGGGACAGACCCGATTTTTAACAATTTGTCTCATGTCCTGCAGCATTTTAAAAAAGTCCCCATGTTTGGAAAGAATGTACAACAAGCTAGGGAACAGCGGGAGAATGGGAAGGGAATACACGGTTTTCTGCTGCCATGTGGCTATTTCGCCAGGATATGAGTTTTATATTATTTTTGTTAATTTTATAATGTTAAACTTTAATAATAACAAATAATTGTTGAGAACTG
>NW_003852467.1:881943-886731 GCF_000181295.1 Otolemur garnettii
ATTTCTAATTTCAGAGTTAAGATGAGGTTACAAATTGTGGGATACACGCTGTCCTTACCAGGAACTAATGCTGCAACTGAATGTGTTTTTCCTATGGTAAATAAAGTGTGGACATCAGAAAAATCACAATTAAGTGTTGAGACTTTGAAAGCCATTTTATGTGTGAAATATAATTTAACAAATTCTTGTGAAAAATTTTGTGACCTTTTAAACAACAACAGCAATCTACTAAGAAAAATTCACTCAAATGAGAAATATGCCCAAGAATAAAATAATACTATACATATTTTTAACGTATTATATTTGTAAATTGTACTTATGTTGAAATTTAAAAAAATATATTACAATACTGTTTTTTCATTCTATGAAAATTTTTGTTGCTACATATAGACCAAATTTTTAATTAAGAAATCCCCCCCCCAGTCAATAGTGTCCTGCTCTACCAATGTTAAAATCTGGTCACTTTATGGTAAAGGTCCCTCCCAGAGTCTGAGTGCTCCTGGCACAGATAACAGGGCCCAACCCTGCCATCCTCTTTCCCACTTTGTTTCTTACAGTGCTGAGTCAGGAGTGTACTCCCTGGAAGTGGGCCAGCCATCCCCAGGTCCCCAGCCCCAGTGTAGCTGTTGGCTCTAGTGCCAGTGGCAGGTGTTGTGTCTGCCCCATCCCCAGCTCCAAATTGCTTGCAGGTGCCCTCCTGCAGTAGATAAGTGCAGATAGCCTGGTACAGACAATCAGGTGTAGGTGCCCGATTTGGGGTGCTGCCCACACTCAGAAGCTCTGCAGGGAGCCATGCAGACTCCCCAGCAAGGCTAACCCAGCTGTTCCCCTGCCCATCCAGAGTGTGTCTCCAAATAAACCCTAGGCCTTGGTCTTGCCTGCATGTGTCCAGCAAAGCCTCATCACTTTGTTCCTGGTGGGAATGAGTCTCCATGCCCATCTTGTGGACCCAGTATGGGGGCAGGGTGTTGACTGGGATGAAAGGACTGGAGAAGTCCTCCCCAGTCCCTGCCTCATTCTCAACCCATTTTGGGAACAGAAGCATCAGGCAACATGGGGCGATTGAATAGCTCAGATTATTAAAGGTGTAAAGAAGTCAGAAAAATCAAACAACAACAAAACCATTTACAGAAGTATGACTCATTCACCATTATGCCGAGTGAAAAGAGGTTAGGAACATGGGGAGAGGGGAGCGGGAGGGGAGGGGGTGGGTGGGTGGAGGGAGGGTGATTGGCAGGATCATGCCTATGGTTCATCCTATAAGGGTACATGTGAATCTCTCTAAATGTAGAATATAAATGTCTTAACACAATAACTAAGAAAAAGACATGAAGGCTATGTTACCCAGTTGGATGAAATTACTTCAAATTGTATAGAGAAACAGTACACTATACCCTATGATAGTATTAATGTACACTGTCATGATTTAAAAATGATTTAAAAAAATGATTTAAAAAATGATTTAAAAAAATATATTAAAAAAAAGAAAAGAAGTCAATCATCAAAGTCAACTTAACCTACTATATAATCCCTATTATATAAAATTCTCAAAACATCAAAATTGTATGTATGTGTGTTTTTGTGTTTTCCCCAGTTTTTCCATCCTAATTTTCAATTTCGTGCTTTTGAAATGTTGGCTTATTCTTTGAGACATTTGCATGCTGTAGTGATTTAGATTTACTTATGAAGTACACAACTTCTACCTCTAGTAAGATGGAGGAACAAGGCCTGGATTTACCCACCTGCCTGAGGCAATTAAACAAACAGACATGTGCCCTGGAAGACACTGTGCTGACAGGCAACACAGGGGCCCAGGCTGCTTTCCTTTTGCAGTTCCACCTTATAAACACATGATCCTCATGACAGTTGATGAATGGAGGAAAACCATGAAAGGTTGCAAACTGGATGTCCACTCTCTTGGCTTGGAAATTACAAATGTTACATTGACTCATATATGTATAGCAATGGGTAGTTTTAGTCACCTGAGTGTTTAAATATTTCTAATTTCAGAGTTAAGATGAGGTTACAAATGTTTAGGTATCATGGTTTTCATTTTTTTAATTATTCATGTGGGCATGTAATTGTTTATATATTGTTTTCTTTTTAAACTATTAAATCATAACTATGTACATTAATGCATTTATGGGGTATAATGTGCTGATTTGATATGCAATGTGGAATGCTTACATCTACCTGATTAACATAATCATTTCCCTGCTTACTTATTTGTTGTGGTAAAAATATTCTTACTCTATTCTTAATAGTTTAGAAATGCGTCATTGCATTATGTACATTAAGTTGTAGATTACATGATTTCTTACAACTACTGGGCCACTTGGTAAGGTATTCTTACCACGAACCCGGGAAGGAGATGAAGAGAAGATATAGATGAGCCCTTGCAATCTCTCCCATGAATTTTTACCTCATTGGTACTGAACAGAGAATAATTATTAAGGGTATTTATGATAATCACCCTCTTCATTTCCTGGCAGAGTTTCCCAGGATGCCAAATATTCTTGAAAGTCTCCAAATTCTTTAAGATACTATTATGTTGGGTCTCTTTATGTTGCTGCCAAACACAGGCTCACATCAGTTTTTTTTTTTTTTTTTTTTTTTTAAGACCCTGTAAAACTTCGGCTGGAAGGATTTGCCTTTTAAATTCTATACTGCCTTTCTCCATTGACCTATGCAATAAGTTCTAAAATTTTAATAGCATGAGAATTTTCTTCTTCCTATTAGTGTATGGTCAAAATATGTGAAGTTCTAATAGCTGGCATTGTGGTGGCACTTGTAGTCCCAGCTACTCTGGAGGCTGAGGCAAAAGAATCACCTATGCCCAGGAGTTGGAGGTTGCTGTGAGTTGTGATGCCACAGTACTCTATGGAGGGCGATAAAGTGAAACTCTGCCTCTTAAAAACAAAACAAAACAAAAAACTGTGAAGTCCTGTTATATTCATATGACTGAACTTACCCAAAAACTAGTATAAATATCAGTATACCCAAGGAAAGATCAGAATTTTTTCTTGGGTCAAGCAGAGAAATAAAAGGCAGTGGAAGGATATTGAATTATTTTTATCTTTGCCAACCAAAGATAACATGCTTGCCAGTGAACCACTTTTTACCTCCCAGATGGATTTCAGGGATTTTAGGAATTCAACCTTCAGTATATTTTTGCTACACAATGACTTCCATGATATTTGATTAAGAAGTTATTAACCACCTAGGTAAGCTCACTTATAAGTCTATGTGTTCGTTGGTCAGTCTCAAATGCAACAGATCATTAAAATTCTACTGCAAATATTTGGGTAGCTTCAAAGTCTCTTCTTCAACTTCAGGGTTCTAGCTGGTAAACTAGTATGTTTTATGCCAAATGGGATTATACTCAACTCTATAGAAAAACATTGTGAGGATATGTAGAGACACCCAGTTGGGCCATCAGGTCTGTATATCACTGTCAAAATCACCTTCTACGTAGAACAGGATGTTGCTATGAAAGGAATACCACTGTGATGGGTGGGAATGACAAGGATTTGAAATGATCTAAGTCTGTGGAAAGGCAAGTGGTTGTGCCCTGTTTTTTTTTTTTCTTTTCACTTGAATTCAGGGTATAGCCTTCAAAGAAGGGTGTTATAAAGGACAGCAGGTGAAGTTTCAGTTTGGACAAGAGGGCACACTGGAGCAGACTTAGGGGATGGGTGCTGTAATGCACAGAGATTTGGGGCTAGACAAAATTGCCAGCCCCTGGTCAGAATCAGCTCTGAAGGAACACTGGGGTTACAAGAAGCAGGGATCCAGTTAAATGAAACCCACAGGCCCTCCTCAATGCTGCTTAAATCTTGTTTCAACCTTCCTTCTTTATACCTGCTTTAAGTTCATTGGTTACAACATCCTTCCACACATATCCTGACCAGCATAAGGATAGCGAGCAGAGAAATAAAGAAAGAGACAAAGGTTTGACTAAGGCTGGGAAGAGTAAAACAGAGTGAGCTGTAGATGAATTCAAAGAAGGGACGTAGTCCCATCTCTCTCATGTGCTAGACATACAAAATGAGACACAATCACCAGGTCTTTCAACCTGAGTTTTTAAAGTATATGTAGCACATGACACAATGCTTGATGTATCTTAGGACCTTAGTGAGTAGCGGTTATTACCATGATTATGTTGATCCCAAATCCTACCACCTTCCCTTGTGTGTGTATGTGTATGTGTGTATGGATTTCTAAAATCCAGGCTTTTGTAGAAAATAGATAATGCTATGGGACCTGAAATAGCAATCATAACAAAATACCCCTCAACAAGTAAAATTTTTGCCTTGGAGATGGTTAATTTGGTGTGGGGGTGTTTTCTCCAGCATAAACTAATTCATAGAATTAGTATCAAGGAACATTTCCTCCCTTTGTTCAGCTGCTCTTCTACATGCATCCCAAACACCCCCCTTTTCTATTTATTTCTCCCATACCAAGAATTGTGCCCTTGCTTATTGTTTGCCAAATTATACTCAATATATTCTATTTAAATTTTCCACTTAATGAAGTGGGCACGAGCTTCTCTACGACATGGCAGATTGCCCCACAGTAGATTCCAGGTATCTGATCTCAAGACAGGACCATCATTACTTCTCATAAATTTTTTTAAATGGGCTGCAATGAACATTCTGGTACAGATATCTGTATTATAGCATGATTTATGGTCTTCTTGGTATATACCTAACAGAGGAATTAGAGGATCAAATGGTAGATCTGTATTTAGATCTCTGAGTGTTCTCCATATGATTTTCCAAAAGGGAC
>NW_003852467.1:887922-897505 GCF_000181295.1 Otolemur garnettii
CCCATGAATGGATCAATAAATTGTGGTATATGTACACCATGGAATACTATACAGCCACAAAGAAAGATGGAGACTTTGCCTCCTTCATGTTTACATGGATGGAGCTGGAAAATGTCCTCCTTAGCAAAGTATCTCAAGAATGGAAGAAGAAGTATCCAATGTACTCAACAGTATTATGAAACTAATTGTTAGCTATCTTAGGAAAGCTGCAATCCAAATGGAGCCCTAGACTATGGGGAAAGGGGGGGAGGGGAGGGGGAGGATGGTTGAAGAGAATGATATTGTGGGGATCATGCCTATAATTTATCCTATTAGGGTACATGTGAATTTGTCTAAAGGTTGAATATAGATGTCTTAACACAACAATTATCAGAAAGACATGATGGCTATGCTAGCCAGTTGGATGAGAGTTTTCCAAACTGCATATAGAAGCAACACACTGTATCCTATGATAGAATTAATGTACACAATTATGATCTAATAAAAAATAAATTAAAAAAATTTTTAAATGTACAACACTTATTTGGTACACTGTGCTCAACAGCATTAAGACAGGAATAAAGGATACCTTCTATTCCTGTCACAATTGGGAATCTCCCTCCACTTTACCCATGACTGAAAACTAATAGATGACAAGAGATTTCTAGAATAGGCTTTTGGGTTTCATTGCTGACATACACACTACTAGAGGGTCTGGTCCCTGTACACAATGTCCTCAGCCTCACATTGCTCTTTATCCAGTTTGATTCAAAATTAGCTTCCATTAACAGATTGAAGTTTTCAAAACCCACAAATTGCCATGCTTGAAGGCATAAACACTGAATGTGTAAGAAGTTATTAACCACCTAGGTAAGCTTACTCATAAATCATGAGTGACTGGCTCATGGGGACTACCCATCTCAGTATAGTTCAACCTTCTTTTTAATTCAACTTTAGGTGATAGGTGAAACTACAGGAATCCTTATAAGATTATAGCTACTATGATAAAATTCTGTGAGTAGGCCCCCAAACATTAATCCTAGCATCCTTAGTACCATTGAAATGCTTTCCATAGAACAGGTGTTCAATACAAGTTTAGGGAATAAATAAATCAGAATGCATAGGATCTATTTTATTAATAATTATTTCATATACACTCTGGAAAGAGCTAAGTACATTTAAGGAAATACTATATAATTTTACAGAAAAAAGACAAAGAAGATAAAAAGAAACAATTGAGTATGATTTTTCTAGTTCTCACAACTCATCCCAACTGTTGTAAAGCTGAATTTTTCCATATTTCAGAGGAAATGCCTATAGAAATGCCATGTTACCTTACTCCCCATCATAGAATAAAATGTATCTTTTTACAGTATCAGTAAAGCTCTTACTATTAAATGTCAAGGATAGCACTCAATGTGAGGCCAATATTATTTGAAACAGGAAGATAGTAAAGATAATTAAACATCTAAGAGAAGAAATGACACTTGCGTATTACACTCATCAAAAAATAAAACAAGAGATTGTCAACATACACATACAAAATAGGAACCCATACATGACAAATACTGTTTTCCCCCAGCTCTATCCTGGACCTACATTTTTGGAACACTAATTGACCTCTTCAGATACATGAAGAAGGTGTCCCTGACTTCACTAGGTGTGGGAGATGCTGTCAGACACAGCACTGGAACTTACTTGCAGTGGCCATGGAGGTAAGAGGCAGCCTTGACTAAAATTCTAGCTTGAGCTCTCTCTTCTTCATCTCACAGAGCATCCTCATACCGAGATGGGGAAGACTCTGGGTCAGTGGCACTAACCTTGGCCAGATACTCCAGGAATTCTATCTGTCTGACTTCAGCATGGGCTCTTGGGCCCCACAGGAATTCATATCGTGCAGGATCACTGTCGGCCACCCGGCGGTACTCCAGGTACTTTTCCTTCACCAAATGTTGGGTGATGAACTCCTTGGGATCCCCATAGATGAAGTGCTTCTGCCCAGAATATATTTCTGTTATATTCAGCACTTTCCAGACTTCCTCCTCAGAGACACAGCTTTCATTCATGAAGATCACACTCAGCATAAGGATCAGCAGGTCAGTCTTGGGCAAGCCCACTGGAGGATGCATCATCCCGTCATAGGTGAGACCCAGCTTGATGGAGATGCCATAGCAGTGGCGGGTGGGATCTACTTCCTTCACATCAAGGCCAAAGATCATCTCCATGCGCTCAGAGGCTCTCAGGAAGATCTCATGGAAGTGGTCTTCATCATCTTGGATGATCATCTTCCATATATCTGCCTGTCAAGCTCTTTCACTCCATATTTCATCAGCATGGAATTCACCAGAAAACCCACTTTCCTGTCTAGAGCATCTATGGACACATTCGTGGGGTTTGCTGTAGTTTCTGAGGTGCTCAGACTCTTTTTCTCTTCTTTGCTCCTGGCACCTTCATCAAGTTTGCTTGATGAGGTGGCAGTGATGTCACCTGAAGAGGAGCAGAAAACTCTGAGGACCCTCAGGAGCACTCAACATCTTGGTGGAAGGAGCCTCTTTCAGCTTACCTGATATCGGCAGGAGGGAGGAGGAGGGCAAGGTTTCCTCCACAGTCTTGGGGACCTGTGCACTCTCTAGGCCTTGGGTCTCACTCTGGGTCTGAAGGTGCTGATCAGGTGCGCACTGTGGACTCTTCTTTCTCCGGGGCATGATGTCTCTTGCTGTTGGCAGAGGTAGGAGTGAGCTAATGAAGGTGGATAGTGCAGGGTCACTGCCTAAGGGAGAGAGGGAAGACGAGAGGGAAGATGTGGTAAATCAACTATAGTATCTCTGATGGAAGCTACTGCCAATGGAATTTTCCTGACAACAGTGTTATAGGGTCTTACAGGTCTCTTGTGACTTCCTTTCTGTGTCCCCAGGAAACTGAAGGAGGAAGTCAGAATCCTTCTCAGGGTGCAGCCAACCAATCCAACACCAAAATATTTGGGCTCACAGCAGACAGGTATTACTGGGCTCTGTAGAGCCACCACTGTTCTGAGGAAGGTAGTGCTATCAGCTTAGGACTAGAAGTGCCACTAACTTGACATTCACAAGGGCCTGTGTCACCTCTCCTGTGCTAATATGAGGCTGCCCCCACCCCAGAACACGTCACATCTCCTAAGACAACTGAGGAGGAAGGGTGGAGGTCCCTCCTCCTGCTTCCCAAGCTGTGGTTTCCCAGGGTTGACAGTCGGAGCGAGATTCCTTGCAAGCCATTGTCCTGGTGTGCTCAGTCCTCTCAGTTCTCACTCAGATACCTCACATGAAATAGAGGCAGGCAGAAGGATATTTTCTTTTTTATAACTTAATTTTGTACCCTAAGACCAAAGCCTCTATCTTCTTGTCACTCTGGAGAAGTGTTTGAATTATCACCTCCATCTTACAGGTTTATCCATACTCTCTAAAGGCTGATGAAAAAAAAGTACTGGATCCCCATTCATCTGGGGTGTACAGCAGATATAGGGTCCTAAATTTTTATTTAGGGTCCTTAACTTGCTAAGGTATGGGGCCTTACTACTCTTTTAACAAATGCCACATACTGCACCTTCATGAGCCCCTTATCTTCTGGAGCCACCTGAGAAGGTTATGAATCAGGACACTGCCCATTCACAGCCATTTCTCCTTCATGGTGCTAAGAACAAGGGAGTGGTGTGGGTGGACTTTGACCTAATGTGATGGTACACAGAACAAAGACCTGCATGGAGGAAGAGAGTGGGCAACTTGTCGTGGGATTCCTCCCCAGGGATTCCTGGGGTGATAAATTTAACAGGGCTCTTTGCTGACAATATATCCTAGAGTGGACTCCTTTCAGTCCTTCTTCTCTGTCTCTATAGAGACCCCTGGCCCTTCCTGAGCACCCTATCCCCTGTGTATCTAAATCTGGTGCCATCAGATCACCACCTTGCTAGGACTCAGTGTCCAAAGTGAACTGGTGGGTTGTCTGACCATCTTTGTCTGTAGCCTCCCAGAGTGTGACTATAGGGTCAGGAAAGGTGTTATGAGGTGTCATCTATTTTGGGGGGCCTGGTGATGCCACACACAAACCCTTTTCCCCTCATCCTCCTTTTCTCTTCCTAAGACAAAGACACAGAGGGTCTGGATAATCCCATCTCCCAAAAGTTTACACCTAAGGATCCTAACCTAAGAGAGAATCTGTGGAATGTGCCTCCCCAGATCCGCATATAAATGTGGTCTCTAACTGCCCCTCAGTGTAGACACCATCTTTGTACTCCCCAGTGTTGTTACCCTCCCCTTTCCAAAAAAAAAAAGGTGATTTAAACTTCTCTCCTGCTAAGATGTTGTCCCTAGGCACAATTGTTTGTACATTTCACATAGTGCTGTGACTAGGAGCTGGTGGCTGACTTGCTGGCTGGAGTCTTAGCTACATATCCCTGCCACCTGCCATAGTCACCTCAGTTTTCTCAGACCTAATTCCATTTGTATACTGATCCAGTTCTGCTGATCTGCCTGTCAGAGAGTCCTAGAGTCTTTCACCCCCTGCTATTCTAATAGGAGAATGATTCCTAAGTAGCATCAGACAGAATCCCCATAGGCTAAATTCTTCTACTTGCTCCAGTCCCGTTGGGACCTTACACACCCTTCATTTTTTTCTTCCTTTGGTTCTTTTGCTTGTTCAGGCTGTTACTAGAGTGATTTGGCCCAGGGCTGTGCTCCCCTCTGGGACCAGGGATCCAAATTGTTTTCATTTTTCCTTTTAGGCCCAGCCTCCTTACTTCCATTACCACCCTCTGAACCCAAACATTCATGTGAGGAAGCCATACTACATGTCCAAAACTTTTTTCCTAATACAACAGATACCTCCCTTTCTAATCCACTCCACACCATGTTCATTGATGGCAGTTCACTCCTACACAAAGGCCAGAGACTGGCAGCTTCTGCTATCACTTCCCCTCCCTATACTATCTTTGAGACCAAACCTCTCTCCCTAGGAACTTCTTCCAAAAAAGAAGAACTGGAAACCCTCATCCGAGCCTTACAACTTGCTCAGAAAAAAAAACCCAACCACAACCAATATATACACGGGTTGAAAATACCCTTATCACATCTTACACCATCATGCTGCTATCTGGGCTGATACATGTTTTCTCACCACATCACCACATAGGCCATGACTAACAGGCCTCAAATACACCAATCCCTGCAGGCAGCCCTACAGTCCACCCATGTTGCAGTCATTCACTATAAAGGCCACAGATGTTCATGTGACCATATCTCTCAGTGCAACAATCATGCTGATGCCACATTATGTCAGGTTGCCCTCACCCAATCTCCCCACAAACTTCTCTCCCACCTTTCCCATCTATCATGCCATAATACTCTTCATATATTGATACTCTGAGTATACCATAAAACACCTCTCAATGCAACAATGATGGTTCATGAGAGAAAACCGACTTCTCTCCCCAGTCCAATCCAAATCCTTCTACACCACCACAATCTATTTCACATAGCACTAAAACTCTTCAAAACTTTTTTATGATTTCTAATCCTGTGGCCTAATCTCTACTCTCTTCTGCAACAAATCTCCTCCTCCTGTACCATCTGTGCCACTAACTCCCCACAGGGAGGTCTCATCTCTTTCCTCTCCCAACTACATCAGTCTAGAGGCCACTTCCTAGGCAATACAGGGGAATAAATTACACCCAAGTGCTCCCTGTAAAAAAGATGAAAATCCTTCTCACTCTTGTAGACACCTCTTTCTGGGTGGATGGAAGCCTTCCCTCTCACTTCAGAGAAGGCTAGAGACACAGTCCAGATTTTACTGACAGAAATTATTCCTCGCTTTGGCCTTCCCACCTCCCTTCAGTCAGGCAATGGGCCCACTTTCATGTCTCAAATAACCGAAGGGGTGTCCAACCCCCTAGGCATTGCTTGGAATCTTCACATTCTCTACCACCCTGGAAAGGTAAAGAAAGCTAACAGTCTTCTAAAATTACACCCAACTAAACTTACATATGAACTTCACCTCCTTTGGCACTAACTTCTCCCTCTAGCTTTAAACCACTTAAGAACTCTACCCAGAAAACCTTCCCTTCAAGCCCTTTTGAACTGATGTTTGTCTACCCTTTCTGTTAGGAAACCTGCCATAGTCTTCCTCACTACTTGGGGACTCTCTCAGCTTTTAAAACTTGAGGAAATCTCCAGAAGTATGCTGACCTCACCTTACCCCAACTCGACCCATGAGAAACAATATGATCACTTAAAACCAGAGACAAAGTTCTCTTCATGGCTCACCTGAGTTCCCCCCAAAGGCTCTCTCCATCACAGTACAGGCCAAATACTGTCCTTCATAACAACACTATAGCAGCTAAACTAACCAACTTTCCCCAAACCTGGTTCTACATCTCAAAAATAAAACCTTACTCTACCCTAATGGTCCAATATAGATCCATTTTAATAGGCCCAAGCTCCTTCAAAGTCCAGATAATTCCAGAAGAACCATGAACCATGATGATCCACCTTCTTCACCCTCTCCAGAGCCCCTGTCTAGGCATTTCCTTCCTTCATTTACTGCCAGAGCACCTCCGGAAAGCAGTCCTCAGATTGCTCTTTGAGGATTCCTCCAAGGATCTTCCCCCGATCCCCATGGGAAAACATCATAAGCCTTTTTTACTCAAACACCTCCTCTCCTCCCTCTCCCTCTTCTCTGCCCTCCTATTCTACCCAGTTTTAGCAGGCCCCACTTTACCTATGTAAACACTTCCCTTACTTTAACCCACTCCATGCTCAAAAAGTCTAACCTCACTTTGTATCTAATTGCCAGATACATTTACATATTATCCCCCCCTTCTTATTCAGCTATACTGGTCCCAAACTTGAGCTTCTACATTTGCATCCTCCACTGTTTATAAAGGGAGAGCTTTCTCTTCTTGCTGAATCACCAGATATAATTCATTCCCCAGTGCATATCAAATACAGCCTAACAACCTTCTTAGGCAGTATATCCAAGCCTTAGAAACCCGAACTTCCAAAGGTTATGGAGGGGCCCATACGGAAGATAATCTGTCCTCCCTCTTAGGCTCCCCTCTGCCTTCAAAGAGTCCAGCCCCAAGGGAGCCCAGTAGGAACTTTCAGCCCAACATTCTGTGATGTCACTCTCACCATTGCCTCTTCCCTTTCAGTGCTACATGGAGCTATCCCAGGCCTCATCCAGCCAGGCTACTATTGCTCTCCCCCACTCTCACTGGGTCCCACACCCAAAATCCATACTCCCTTTACATCAGGGCAGGCCTTCTGACCTGTCTTTACTTCTTCCGTGGATTAAAAGCTCTGGGGAAACTCAGACCTCTTGCCCCTTCATCCTGATATACACTGACAACCTCACTTACCATCTAGATCAAACCAAGTTTCACCTCTTCCTGAGAAACACTGTATTACCCTCCCCCCCGCCCAACTATATAACCTATAATTGGCACAACCTTAGCAGGAACCCTTTCCATTTGAGTTACTAAAGGGCACCTGTAAAATATGCTGAAACTTGAGAACTTCTTTCCTTCAACTTTTCAACGTGCCTTAATGACACCAATGTCTTCTTCCTATGAAGAACCTCTACCTGTCAATGCCTCTCAGCAAACTGGACTAGCACCTGCACTCTTGTCCTGATTTCTGCTCAGGCAAGGAACAGATTCCAGTCCCTCTTCATGCCTTACTTAGAACTAAATGTTACATCCAATTAATCCCTTTCCTAGTAGGACTAACCATCAGCACAGGAGTTTCCATTGTGACTTCCTGGGTAGGGATTGCTACCCACCAGTTCTGACTAATGCCCACTGAACCAGCCAAAAGTCATTAGGAAGTCTCTAAACAATTACAACTCACATAAGACCAGGTGGACTCCCTAGCAATAGTAGTTCTCCAAAATTGTACAGGCTTAGATCTATTCACTGCTAGGGAAGGGGACCTTTGCAATGTCTTACAAGAGGCACGTTGCAGACCAACGAGTCTGGTCTGGTCCAAGAGGGTATCACCCAGCTCTGAAAACAAGCTGCCCACCTGTGATCTAAAAATTAAAGACCTTAGTTCCACAGCTAGTGAGGACACTGGATTCTACACCCCTTAGGCCTCCTTGCATCCATCCTCCTATTATTAACCATTGCCCCCTGTGTCATCCAATTCCTATCCTCCCAATTCCTGTCCTCATTTATTCAAGACAGGGTAAAATAGGTTTCACCACAATTGCAACCCAGTTCTTTCTACCCCTCAAACACTCTCCCAGTATACCCCAAACCCACACAGACCTACCAATACCCGAATCATTCCAATAAGGAGAGCTATTGCCCTATCCTGCCAGAAGCAATTTCTGAAGACAGACCATCGCTCCCATCACCCCTTTTAACAAGAGCCAGGAATGTTGTGGAGCCAAATACAGCCACAGAAAAATCCTTTTTCCATTCTCCTCCTCCACTCCTCCTAAGGAAAGACATAAAGGATCTGGCTGTCTCCAACCCCCAGAAGGATGGGCCAAGGTCCCTAACCTGACAGGCAATGCATATGCATAGCTCCATATGAAAGTGGTCTCTAATGGTCCCCCAGGTACCTCCAGATACCATGTTTGTACTGTACAGATGGTTCACTCTCCCCTTTCAATAAAGTTAGCCCAAACATCTCTCTTGCTGCAGTTTTGTCTCTGGGTATAATTGTTTAAACCTTTCAAACTATACTAAAGAGTTCTGTTCCTGTGGCTCCTGAGGAGTGATTGAAGGGACATCATGTTCAACCATTTTAATCTCAAATTATGCTAGTCTGATAGTGGGACATTGCTCTGCTGAGATCACATTGTTCTGGGGTGAGTATTCTTATTAGCATCACTTAGGCTTTAGCCCTTGACCAATTCAAGTACCTGCGACCTGATATCCTTTCCTCAGAACAAAATCTATATCTCTCTGAGTTCACTAAGCACACTAAAATAAAATACCTTAGCCTGACAGCCCTTTCCTAGTCCCTCTTCCCAACTGATAGCAGGGATAAGCAGGGCTATTTTCTGGCCCTCATCTTCTGGTATGGGGGCTTTACAAAGCCCTGACTCATCTGGCTATCTCTAGATCTCTCAAGGGTTTTCTATGATTATTGGGTCCACACTTTTATGTGGTGTGTTTTCCTTTCAGACATTTCTCCATGACACCTGCTAGGGCCTGGGAATTCCTTTGCTGACCTAGGCAATCTATTTGGATAAAATCTTTTCTTCCCTGAGTCCCCAGGAGAAAATGAGAGATCTCCTAAACCTAATATCTCTATAGTGAGTCTCCCAAGGCTGACAACAGGCAAAAGGCTCTCTGGATCTTCTCACTCATCAGTTAGTCCCTTAGTCCCACAAACCTCCCATGGGGTCCTCAGATGGTTTCTAAAGTGCTCCCTGCAGTAACTGGTTTCATTCTTTTTTTTTATTAAATGATAGCTCTATACATTAATGCAAACAGGGGGTACGGTGTAGTGTTTTCATATACATTTTGAAATACTTTCATCAAGCTGGTTCATATAAATTTCATGTCATTTGCATAGTCATTGTGTCAAAACATTTACATTCTATTTCTAGAAAAGTTCACTTGTAC
>NW_003852467.1:901714-928299 GCF_000181295.1 Otolemur garnettii
AGACATTTTTTCAATCCTTTCTTGAAATTCTAGCTCTTTCCTTTCTTCCATTCTATTAATCTTGTTTACTATCCACATTCTGAACTCAATTTCTGTCATCTCAGCCATCTCTTTATGGGTTAAATCTTCAGATACCTCTGCCACGTCCTTCCTTGGGGGGGGGTTGCTCTACTTTGCTTATTCCTACTACCAGAGTTTTTCCGCTGGCTCTGCCCCATCCTGGATTTACTCTGCTTGGCTAGGTGAGCTGGTAGAAGGAAGTTGGGTTGGGGGCTGTGGGAGTGATGTTTTGCTGGCCTTTTTGAGCAAAGGCTGGGACTAGTGTCTGTATCTTTTCCCCTAGAACTTTGCCTAAGATGCAAATATTGCTACGGTCTGAGAGCCTAGAGGTCTGCTTGTCTCTATCTTGCTTACAGTTGGTATCTGTTCTACCTTAGAAAATCAATTACTCTGGGTTAAGATCAGCCGTGGAGAAATAAGAGTGATTAAGTCACCCCTCCCCTTACTGGCGATGATCGGGAACAGAAAACCACACTTTCCCTCAACCACACCCTCAGGGTATCACTTTAGATAGTTCTCAGGTGATTGGCCCAGTTCAAATAATATGAGACAAGTGTCACAATTAACACAATTCTCAGGTGGGGGAGTTTGAGAGGTCTCTGGCAACTGTACAGCAGGGATTTTCTGGTAGCACAGGTATGGCCTGCTCCGGTGTTCTGTGGGGTCAGAGGGACCTGCCCAGCCAATAAAGTATTCTAGGGAGGTTAATGCCTACTATCCCTCCTTGTACCTTTGTCACACCCAGTCACTGGAGACCCTGGAGTGCTGTGACCTAGTTGCCCAATAAGTGAGTGTGGCAGCGCTCTGTGTCTGCCAAAATCAAAGTAGAGCCAGTGCCAGCCCCACTCAGTTACTGCTCTTCGACCCCCACCAGCAAAGGAAACTGAGGCTTGACTATCTTAGGCACTCAGTGACAACTGGACAATGTTCCACCTGAGGACAATTTGGGCCTGAGAAAAACCCTGAGAGCATCAGAGATTCTCCCTCAACCACCAGTTGATTTGCCCAAATCAAGAGATCCAAACCTATTGACCTGGTCAGTACCCACTCCCTGGTTGGAAAGATCACAAGGTCTCTAGCAACTAATTAATAGGAGTTTACTGGTGGTATAAGTGTGGCTTGCTCTGATGCTCTGAGGAGTCAGAAAGGCCTGTTCAGTAGATAATTTGGAGTAAGGAGGCTGAAGTCTCTTTCCCCTCCTTACTCACGCTTTGCTGCTGCACTATGGTAACTTCACTCTCAGCCCCACCAATAGTTTTTGTTGACCCAGACTCTGTAACACAGTCCTATCCAATGGGCGAGTGAGTCAGGGTTTTGTGTCTACCAGAGTCCAGGTAAGGTCAATGAGTTCATCAGGGTTTTGTGTCTGACAGAGTCCCAGTAATGTCAATGCCTTCTTCACTTGGTGACCACTCTTTGTGGCCAGCCAGCAGGGATAGTTGAAGCCTATCAGCCTCAGGGACTCAATAGGACCTGTATAAAATTCCGCTTTGGTTCAATCTAAGCCTGGAATTTGTTTTCTTGAAGTCGTGATTTGCCTCGGTGGGGAGGATGTGTGTTTATCTGTCTCTTCTGTCAGCTCAGCTTCCCACTTTCAGCTTCGTTGGGTTCTTCTGGTGGCTGTCTCTCTCCCAGGACTGACGTTTATGTTGAAAGCTAGCTCTAGTCAGCTCTCATCCGCTATTCCTCCAAATTCTTATTGAATGTGAAATTTTTAGTTAGGGAATATAGCCAACCCGGAGATTTAGCAAAGTACAAAGTACATTGAAACAAGGCAGACAAATAAACAGACTAAAATGCTACCAGACATACAAGCACTCCAATGCCCAGACACTCAGTCACATGTAAACAAACAGACAAGGAAGTAAACAGAGCAACAGACAAACCAGTCAACTAACAGATCAAAAATGAAAGAAGAGAGAGAGAAAAAGAAAAAAAATGTAGTGATAATAAAGGATAACCACAGAAATGTTGGTCGTAAAATGATAGAGCAAACAAATAGGAAAGCAAACAATCCAAGAAGAGAAAGTATCAAAATATATATATAATAAAAAGCAAAAAATTAAAAATAAAAAAAAGGAAAAGAAAAAAAAAGGGAGGGCACCACTAGGAAAATTACCTATTTTTTTTTTTTTTTGAGTATATACAAACAAGTCTCTTTTTCAATGCGGTGGGTTTCCGGTTTAATAATTTATATATAATTGTCTGCAGTATATTTTCTAGACAACAGGTGGCGCTGTGAGTGGTCCCTACACTTATACCAAAAATGGGGGAAAAGAGAAAGAAAGAAAAAAAAATATGGAGAATCTTTGCTGGCAGGATGCCAGATTCTCCCTGCAACAGTTCCCGCAGAGTGTTGGGCATCTTAGATCAACTTCAGATGCCGGAAGCCTCCCTGCAGATCATATTGAGCTCTCTGCGCTTCTGGGGGAGGTGTTATGGAGACGCCATTTTGTAGGTTTTACTGTACATCTGGTTCCTGGCTGGCAGCCCACTTCTATTTGTCCTCCAAACTTGGGACACAAGTGCACACTTTGCCAGACTTTCACTCAACTCCTAATTTCCCCTGGAACAGAAAACCGTTTTGGTCCGAAGGAAAAAAGCTGGGACCGCCCCTTTTGCGGTCAGTGTTCAGTTTTTTTCCAAAGTGGGAGGGGCTACAGCCCAGCCAGTGCTGCCGCTGTCGCCGCCCGTCCTAACGGTACGTTCAAAAGATTTTTCAGTGGTTGTAGGAAGGGAACCGATTCCGTGCACTCAACTCCTGGTTTCCCCTCAAACAAATTTATGTGATCCGAGGGAAAAGAGCTAGAGTGCTCCTTTTGCCCTGGGAATTTAGTTTGTTTCTGATGGGGGAGTGGTTATTACTGCTGCCACTGGAGCAGAATGTTCAAAAGACTTTTCAGTGTTTGCAAGACTGAACCGATTCACCCTGCCGGTCACCGTGTCAGTCCAGCTCCAGACAGACTTCCAAAATTACGGGATGGATCAGTTCCCAAGCAGAGTCCCTTCCCCTTGAGTTTCTGTCCGAATGCCTGGATCCCTAACACCCCAAACTGGGTCCAAATGTCTCCCGTTTCTGGCCACCAAATTCTGCCTGGGAATCCACGCCTCACCACACTCTCCGTGAGACATGCAAACTTCCCGAATTGGGCACAGGAGCCTTTCTTTGGGGAGGGATTGGTTTCTGTCTCTCAGAAAGCAAGCCCTGCGACCTAAGCCACCGACCTGGCACCACAGGTGGCAGATGGCGCCGTTTCCGCTGCTGCCCTGAGTTTTTTCTGGCTGACACCATAGTTCTGAGCTACACTTCCTATCCAGCAATTCAGCTCTTTGCTGCTCGCCCTGCGCTGCTTATCCGTGCAAGAAATCCACACAGAAGAGATCCCACAGGCCCACTCTCACCTGAAACCACCAGGAGAGTTGACTCGGGGATGCATCTCCTCTGCCATCTTGCTCCGCCTCCCAGTAACTGGTTTCTAAAGTGCTTCCTGCATTAACTTATGTGATGAGGCCTCCTTCCAAATGGTTCTCACCTCTATGAGACACTCCAGAAAAAAGAGAGGAGAGATCTCATGAATGGAACATCTGGAACTGACAATAGGGCCTAGACACTGTGGCACAACCACTTTCGTGGGATGGGAAAAATGCCAAAATTCACTCAAGATCCTCCCCTGAACCCTATAGGGTGTGAGAAATCTTCCTCAGAAATCAGTCAGCACCACTTCCCGCTGTACCTGTCCCCGGCATCCTGGGGCAAACAGGACAAGGCTGAGTGGATGAGCCACTGTTCTGTGAAGGGGAATCCCTTCAGTTCTCATGGGTCTTTTCTCAACTACTGCCAGGTCTGAAGACTCTCATCCCAGGACAGTAAGACCTTCACCTCAATCAGGTACCCCAGGAGTATGTGTCCAGTAGGTTCAGGATGACTGGCTGTCAGAGGAGCTGTCGAGATAGACCATGGGGCAGAGCTATTATCTCTGGATATTCCTCTGTCCTAGGGCAGGTGTGGCCCTCAGTTTTATTTAGACCCTGACCTTGAATCTGGAAGCACCCGCGACCCCTCCCTCGGCTGACTGGAGACTGCCCAGCACACCCGATGCTCCTCGCGGTCCTCGGACGAAAGAGGAAGTCAGGGGGCATGACATCCGGCTGCCCTTGCCTGGGGCCTCCCCGGGAGGACAGTGGAGGTGGCCTCTCTGTACTCGCTTTACTTCCATAGAGAAGGTTGTTGAAGGTCCTCCCTCCCAATGCTTACATCGACTTATGTATTTCTCTCTCTGCTGAGCTGAGGTTGAGCTCCTCAGCTCAAGATTCTTATGTTTCTGAGAACCCTGTAGAGGTGCTGCAGGATGGCTCAGTGGGAGAACCCTGCCTTGGGTCTTTCAGTGCTCAGAGGAGGCTCTATCCATTCCCACGTGACCTCCTTTACTCTGCAGTGTTGGTTTCCTCAGTCCTCCTTCATGGGGATCCTAATCTTGACTTCTTTCTCTTTGGCTTAAGGCTTCCTGGGAAATGCCAACTCCAAGCATATCTTGACTAATTTACTCACTGCAAGCCTTGCAGAATTTGGCTTGAATCTCTGCCCCAGCCTTAACAAGAGATGGGAAACGTGCAGCACAAGACAGGCAGGGACCAGAACAGGTTTGTGGTTGAGCATCAGAAAAAAACACATTATTCTATTCTTTCTCTTCACCAGCCAGACTTAGCTTCTGTTTGGTTTATTTTATTTATTTATTTATTTTTGAGACAGAGTCTCATGCTGTCATGCCGTGGCATCACAGCTCACGGCAGCCTCAAACTCTTGGGCTTAAGCGATTCTCTTGCCTCAGTCTCCCAAGTAGCTGGGACTAACAGGTGCCGGCCACAACACCCCACTATTTTACTTTATTTTTTTTTGGTTGCAGTTGTCATTGTCCCTTGGCAGGCCCAGGCCAGATTCGAACCCACCAGCTCTGGTATATGTGGCTGGCACCCTAGCCACTGAGCTACAGGTGCCAAACTCAGACTGAGCTTCTTAAGCAACTTTCATTCTGCAAGTGTTTATTTCCTATAAGTTAGAGACTAATCAGAATGTTTTTGTGAGACTAATTTTTTAAGTTTATGTGATGTTGCATATGCAAATGATCATATATTCACCAAATATTATTTTTTTCTTTCCTTCTGTATTTTTTATTTTTATTTCTTTGCTTTTTTTTTTTTTTTTTTGAGACAGAGTCCCACCCTATGCCCCTGAGCAGAGTGTAGCGGCGTCATAGCTAACTCCAACCTCAGACTCAGGCTGTGGGCATCCTGCTGCCTCAGTCTCTGGAAGCTGCTGGGATTACAGGCGCTCACCGTGGCGCCCGGCTAGGTTTTTCCATTTTTTTTCATGAGTCGGGGTCTCATTCTCGCTCAGGCAAGTCTCCAACTCCTGAGCTCAAGCAATTTCCCCTCCTCAACCTCCTACAGTGCTGGGATTATAGGTGTGAGCCACCACATGGGGCACACCAAATACTGCTTTTGTATTATTTATTCACCTCATTTATTTTTTTCCCACCCTATCTAATGTCTACCATTCCTGGGTTGAACAGGGAAGGTGGTATTATACATTGGTTTCTTCTTGACTTTAATGGAAATTATTCTAACTTTTCAAATTCATTTATTTTCCTGATAACTTTCGGAAATGTAAATCCCCTTCTGATGTTACTCTCTTGTTAACATTTTCCCGTAAACTAGTCTTGACATTTTGTGTAAAGGGTATTTCTCTACTCCTAGATACGATCAGATGAGTTTCTTCTTCAGTCTGTTTTTATGATGCTCCCTGGTGGTCTAGGAATTAGGATTCTGCACTCTATGAGCATTTTAACTGCTATACCTTACTTGAGTTCTTGTACATTGCCTAGTTTTTTTATTTATTTCACTGTGTAATTGAATATGCTATCCCTTTACTTAGGATATTTGCTTAATTGTAAATAGCTTTGGCTCAATTGTTCTTTATTTGAGGGCTTTTATCTGCTTTTTCTATCAATGAATGTTAGCTTGTAGAAATATTTTGAGTCATTTCAGATCTTTTGGATTATTTGAAGCAGTTTTAATAAGATGTTCATTGTTTCTTTCTTCTGAATGTATAGTGCAATTGGCCTTTAAACCTAACTGATCCTTGGACTTGTTGAGGATGGCTTAATCTTCCACTATGGTTCCAATTTATATAGTTCAATTTTTTTTCTGTTTTTATGCACTTATTCGGTCATTTATATTTTGTTAAAAATTAGTCTATTTTGCTTGTATTTTCAAATTAAAAGGCATGATATTTATTAAGATGGTTTATTATTCCAAATCTAAAACTCATGCAGTAGTACAAAGGACAGTATAATGAACTTGATAAACCTGACACTTCACATATCATTAATAGTTATGGATAGCAGCTTGCTCACATTAAAATTTTGTTCTTTGACAAAACCACTCCACAGGTGATTCAGTGTATTTCTATGGGGTCTATTCAGTGCCTATGTGTCTCCCTTTTTGTTGATTCTGGCAACCTCAAGGTTGAGAATCTTGACCTTTATCCATTGTGTATTAGAGGCTATGTATGATAATTCTCTCACTCCATCATTCTTTCTCAGTTTATTACCTAAAATTCTACTATAGGTAGTAAATTTTCCTTATTGGTCACTTGCTTATCCTGAAGTAATGGTACACAGTTTTCTTATGTTGAAATTTCTTCTGCACCCATGTTTTGTGCAACAGTAGTGAACATAATCATTTAATTTTGGTTATTTCTTTTTAAATCATTATTTATTATTTATGTATGTATTTATTATTTTCTCTGTACATGTACATGTGTTTATTTGGTTTCCACTTTTTGCCTTCATAAAATTAAAGAGGCTTAAAATTTAATAACAAGAACAAGTTTTAAGATAAAGGCTAGAAACAAAAACCTTGTAAAGAGCAAATGAGGATAAATACATTCGAAAAAGAAATCAGATGATTGCTGCAATAAAATATTGAGCAATAATAATAATAATAATGCAAAGAAAGTAACATTCACATCGTCAAATAAAAGTATGTCTATCATAGAATGCTTTGACTCTGAGGTTCAGTATGGAGTCATCAGTTAACTTCTTATTATTTTTCCAAAGTCTCAAAAAATAGACAACTAATATTTATAAATAAAAATAGAAGATAATTTCAAAAAACAGATCATGCCAAATCTTATAGACAATAGAAAAAGAAGAAATACTTCAAAATCATTCTACTTAATTCAGATACACCTGATATTAAAACTGGAAAAAAATATTATTATAAAGGGAAATTACAAACACATTTCACTTATAAATGAGGATGCAATATCCTAAACAACATATTAACAAGTTGAATTAAAAATTATTGCTCAAATAATGTACTTTGATCAAAATTAAATCCAATTTATGTGAGAATTAGTCACTATTTTCCTTCTTTATTAATTTTATATATATATATATATATTTTCATATAACTAGAGGAAGAAGGACAAAATTACTGACCACTGAAATACCTGTGGGCTCTAATTGCCTTCTGATGTTTCCTGTTGCTGAACCTATTTGGCATCCAAATTTGGGAGAGCCTAGGAATTTAGAGGTAAGCCCATGATAAAGAAAGAACTGGGGAAGAGTAAAGAATGTATCTGAGCACAAATAGGTCCAGGACTGGCATATCATGTAAAGAGATTAAATGGAAATTATTTAAAGTTCCTAGAGAAAGATAGTTCATAAAAATAATCATCATTCATTCATAATAAAAAGATATGTGTATGTGTGTGTATATTTTAGAGACAGGGTCTTGCTCTGCTGCTTAGGCTAAGTTCAGTCACATGATTACAGCTCACTGCAGCCATGACTCCTGGGTTAAAGTGATCCCATTTCTTCAGTCCTCTTAGTAGTTGGGACTACAGGCACAGTCCACCACATCCAGGTAATTTTTTCTTTCTTTCTTTTTTTCTTTTCTTTTCTTTCTTTCTTTCTTTCTTCCTTTTTTTTTTTTTTTGCAGTTTTTGGCTGGGGCTGGGTTCGAACCCTCCACTTCCAGCATATGGGGCCAGTGCCCTACTCCTTTGAGCCACAGGTGCCACCCTTTTGCATTTTTTTTAATAGTCAGGATTTCACTGTGTTTCCCAGGCTGATCTCAAACTCCTGGTCTCAAGTGGTACTCCCACTTTAGCCTCCTGAGTAACTGAGATTGTAGGTATTAACCATTGTGCCCAGCAAAGATATTTTCTTGATATAGATCAAAGGCATTTGGAAAAACAACAACAACAACAACACATTATAGTAAAAATTATAGTTCATGTGAAAACATTGAAAAATTTTACATTAAAACTGATAGGTAGGCAAAGACGCTAGCTAGTACTATTTCTATTCTTCATTTTAATGGAGATAAGGAAGCAATAGAAAACAAGTAATCAAAGTGATAGGAATTGGAAAATGAGATACAATGCTACTATTATTTAACATTAATAGAACACATATGAGAAAAATCTACTAAAGTAAAACTATCAGAGCAATAAACATGTTTTAAAAGTTTTCTGGGTATAAGATCAATATACAAACATGCACTTTTTTCTGCAGCAGTGGACACTATGAAGATGAAATTAAATAAACATAATTTATAGATGATCATGATAAATAATTTATGCCTAAAAATAAACATACAGAAAAAGTATAAGAACTTTAAGACTTAGAAGATTCAATATTATAAACATGTTAATTCTCCCTAAATTTAATCTACTTTAATCCCTCCCCCATGATAAAGTCACATAGGTTTTGTTTGTGAATGTATGTGTACATGTGCAAATTTGAAACTTGACAAGCTGATTCTAAGATATAAATAAGCTTGCAAATGCCTAAGAATAGACAATATATTTCTAAAAAATAAAAAATAAAATATGATATTAAGAGGGCTGGGTGCAGTGGCTCATGTCTGTAATCCTAGCACTCTGGGAGGCTGAGGGGGGAAGATTGCCTGAGCTCACAGGTTTGAGACCAGCCTGAGCTAGAGCAAGACCCTATCTGTAAAAATAGCTAGGCGTTGTGGTGGGTGCCTGTAGTCCCAGCTACTCCAGAGGCTGAGGCAAAAGAATCACTTTAACCCAAGAGTTTGAGGTTCCTGTGAGCTATAACGCCATGGCACTCTATTAGGGGCAACAAAGTGAGACTGTGTCTCAAAAAAAAAAAAAATCTGATATTAAGGATTATTAAAACACTGTAGTCAGCTTGGCACCCATAACATAGTGGTTGTGGTGCCAGCCACATACACTGAGGGTGGTGGGTTTGAACCTGGCGTGGGCCAGCAAAACAGCAGTGACAACTGCAACAAAAAATAGCTGGGTGTTGTGGCAGGCGCCTGTAGTTCCAGCTACTTGGGAGGCTGAGGCAAGAGAATTGCTTAAGCCCAAGAGGTGGAGGTTGTTGTAACTGTGATACCACGGCACTCTACCAAGGGTAACATTGTGAGACTCTATCTCAGAAAAAAAAAAAAAACAAAACTGTAGTAAATAAAAGTTTGTAGTAAGATGTAGGCATAGGCAATTAGACCAAAGAAAGAGACTGAATAGAGTATTGCAAAATAGATCTACTATACATCGTCTCCTGATTTATTAACAAAACACTACTTCAGAGAAATGGGGAAAAGAACAATGTTTTTGCTAAGAAATCACAGTGGAACAATTTGATATTCATATCAAAAATGAAATGAGACTAGAATCCTCCCTCATGCTTAACCCCCCATCAATTCCAGGTGGAACAGAAACTTATTTTTAAAATTTTAAGTCTGAAAATTTTCACACTTGCATAACAGAATGGAATACTATGTTAACAGAAAAAATAAGAAACTCATACCTAACTTTTTAAACTGGTTCATAACTATTAGTGTTCATTTATGCTATGATATCAAATTACTTAAAGTTATTTTTTAAAAAAACTGTAGCAAATATCATACTTAATAGGGAAACATTGTGAGTGTTGCATTCTAGTTGGGAAAAAGATAAAGATGTGTGCCTTCACCATTGTTAGTCGATATTTTAATGAAGTTTCTCTGTAGAGAAGTAATGGGAAACAGAAGAAATCTAAGGAATTGTACTTAGAAAATAAGAAACAAAGCCAGTATCATTAACAGAGGATTAAAATTTATGAGGAATTCTAATAAATGATAAACTAAATGATAAATTCTACTAACAAATATGCTCATAAAGGTTGATGAGTATGAGGTTAATATGCAAAAAATATACTTTGTTTCTGGTGTAATAGTGCAGAATGAAATTACCATAACAAAATATTTGGTACCTGAAAGTAAACATAATTTTAAAAGTATAGCAACTCAATGAAAAAAAAATACACCACTATTATTTTCATAAATCAGTGGAGACAACTAAATAGAAGAATATTTTGTAGATAGAAGTTTCAATATTGTGAACATATTAATTCTCCCTGAATTTGGTCTATAGATGGCTGTAATTCTTCTCCCACAAATAAACCCCAAAAGTCTATGTGTAAATATCTGTGTGTATGTTATGTGTGTGAGGCTTGACAACTGATTATAAAGTTTAAATTAACTTGAAAATAGGCAAGAATATCTCATAGCCTCTTGAAAAAAGAAAAAGAAAATATGTCTTACTCTATTATATATTTGGAATTACTGAATGTATGTAGAAGTTAAGAGCTTACGATGTAAGTTGAGGTGTAAAAAAAAATCACCAGAGGCCAGGAGAAAAGCATGAAACAATTCATCTCTTACAACCTCTGTTAGAGATAGTGTTAACACCTTGATTTGGGACGTCTAGCCTCTAGAAATTGTGAGTGTGAATGAATGAATTTCTGTTGCTTTTAGCCATTGAATTTGTGATACTTTGTTATGTCAGTCCAAGGAAATTAATGTACCTAGGAAGGAAGTGATCGTTAGGCTTAGGCTGTAGCCTACCACTCCTTCCTGAAGTGTATTGGGCAATAACAGGGTCTAGAAGTTGGGATCGCCTCTATTCTGAGATAGGTTTACTTTCCATTTCACGTTTAGGATCATCATATCAACAATTGTCTTTGCCCTTCTGCTGCTTTGAAGTTGATACCTCAAATCAAGGTTCCTACTTCTCAGGGACTACCTAAGAGGAAAATAAAGGGATCCTTCAGATATCACCCCTGCCACATGGTACCCAGTGCTGACAGCTCTGTAGTATACTCTCCTTCTTGGGCTACTGGCATCCTCAGTTCTCACCGAAGGTCTTCACCTTGACTCTGTGTAGTGTTGGGACTTCTTCCTTTGGTAACCAGCGGCTGCCTCTTCAGACCACAGATCTCACCCCTTTTAGATCTGATATAAAAAAGTAAAAAGGAGCCTCACTTTGGCAGACCAGCCCAGGGTCTTCATGTGATGGCTATAGCAGTAAGGCCAGTCTCCCTGTTGTCACCTTCATTCCAAAGTGTGTAGTGCCTCAGTTCTCACTCAGGGTCTTTGCTTTGACTCTTAACAGGGACACTCTCAACCTGAGGCTTATTTCCTCATTTTAAGGCCTGCACCCCCACCACCCCGAGAAAGTCCTCCACCTGCCTAGAAGGAAGTGAAGGTTGTCTTATATGGCTGCATTTGTCCATAGTCTCTCAAGACTCAGCAGCAGCAGATAGGTCAAAGGCCTATAGGTCAACTTCTGTTCAGAGTTGGATAGCAACATCAGTTCTCACTTAGGGTCCTCAGTTTGAGTTCTAGAAGAGTCTAAGATTCCTCCCTCTATTCATCTGAGGCCACATGTCTCAGTCTAAGGTCTTTACTTCTGTGTCCCCATAAGAAATTTTGAGGAACACTTTTGCCTAAGTTTGCCTAGGGCCTCAAAGGACTCACAGTAGGACAGGTATTCTCTCTGGTACTCCCATGGATATGGTTTGAAGGTGCTCTTAGTCCTAAAACATAAAGCATAATTTTAAATGAATTTTAAAAGTAAGAGAATATATGTAGTTAGATTATGATGTTATAGCATAAAAAATGCATTGGAAATAGGGAAAATAGATAATGATTAAAGAAGAAAAGAAGGAATAAATATCTGGATGACTGTAATAGACTGTTTTCCCTCTTGATTTTTTGAATATTATTCTCCATGTTTAAAGCAAAAATTATAACATTTATAATGTGATTCTCATTGTATATAGAGATAATTTATAAGATCACTACATCATAAAGGGAGAGTGTAAAATAACTTAACATCTACTAAACAGTCTACATTCTATTAGAAGTGGTAAAATATTGATACTAGTAGATTATGAGAAGTACGTATGTCGTAATACCTTAAGGAACCAGTAAACAACCTTCTAAGAGATACACTCAAAAATTATTGATAAATTTAAAAAATCCATTAACACACAGAAAGGTAAGAAGGAGGGAAAACATGAAGAACAAGAGTGAGAATAAACAAAAATAAACAATTGGCAGGTATAAATCCTAACATTTCAACAATTAGGTTAAATGTAAATGTTCTAAATGCACTAATTAAAGGAGACTGTCAGAATGAACATGACCTAAGCATACAACAAACTCACTTTAAATATAATGACATAGGCAACTTAAAAGTTAAATGATGGAAAATGATACGGTATGCAAACGCTAACATGATAGGCAAAATTCCTTTTTTTTTTTTTTTTGCAGGTTTTGACCGGGGCTGGGTTTGAACCTGCCAGCTCTGGTATATGGGGCCAGTGCCCTACTTGATAGCCAAAATTCTTAAAAATGACCCTCCAAGACTACCATCATATGTTTATTGGATCAAATACTGATGCTGTGAAGAGACTTTGCAGAGAGAACTAAGATTACTTACAAACCAAAATTAAGATAATGAGATTATCCTGACTTACATGCATGTGTCCAGTGGAATCACATAAGCCCATAAAAGTGGAAGAAGGAGGGAGAAATGTCAGTAGGAGACATCCAGTGGAATAGGAAAAACAGATGCAGCAAAAGGTCAAGTCAAAGTGATTTCAGGCCTGATTAGGATTTCTGGTGCCAGTGTTTGTTTTGAAATGTTTTGTTCTGTCCACGTGCAAGGACAGAAGACAGGGTTCTAAGAGCTTAAGGTGGCATGTGTCTGACAAGCAGCAAGGAAATGGAGATCTCCCTTCTACAACCTGAAGATTTCATGATGACTTAATGACCCATTAAATGTTTATGAATTCACAGGAGGCTTTCACACATCAACAAGTTGCATATATATTCAACATACATAGGCAGCAATAACCAACAACTAGTAGAAGTATGGGAAGTGTGAGAGGAGAAGGGGTGTGTGTCACTCACTGCCCTTCTCCCAGCAGAACTTCATCCCTGAGCCACTTTCAGATGGCAAAGAGGCATCAGAGTTATCACAGGCAGTGTTTCTTCTGACTTCATGGCCATGGTAAGTTTCTTTGTGAGTTTTATGTCCCTGCACAGGATAGTCCATGGCCATTATTTCAGCTGCCTTTTAGCTTCACTTTCTTGTTAGGTGTCATGGGTGCCTGGCCATAGGAGGTGTGATCTTACCATCTAAGTTAAGGTGATCAGATTTTAACATTGGTAAAGCGGGACACCATTGGGGGGGTGGGGCCTGACAACAATGCAAACTTTGATAAGCAGTTCTCGATAATCAGTTCTCAACAATTATTTGTTGTTATTAAAGTTTAACATTATAAAATTAACAAAAATAATATAAAACGCATATCCTGGTGAAATAGCCACATGGCAGCCAAAAACCGTATATTCCCTTCCTGTTCTCCTGTGTTCCCTAGCTTGTCATGTATTCTTTCCAAAAATCAGGGCTTTTTTAAAAAGCCACAGGACACGGGACAAATTATTAAAAATTAGGACTGCCCCGCCAAAAGCGGGACATCTGGTCACCTTACTCTGGTGGGGTGGGGTGGAGAGGGAGGCTACATGTTTGTTCCAGACAGTTTGGCTCCTTCTGAGCTAATTGTCTTTGCCTAGAAGCAAGGGAGGAGCCAGTTTCCTTCCATACCTTGCCCAAGAGGGGTGTAGGGAGTTTACATTAGCCTTTTCATTTCCAAATGAAGTTACATTAACCTCTTCATTCCCAAATGGAGTTACATTAACCTTTTCAGCAGCCAAAAACTGTATATTCCCTTTCCATTCTCCCGCTTGTCATGCATTCTTTCCAAAAATGGAGACTTTTTAAAACGCCCCCAGGACACGGGACAAAGTGGTCAAAATCAGGACTGTCCCGCCAAAAGCAGACGTCTGGTCACCTTAATCTAAGTCTATCATACACAGTATATACTAATCACTTTGAGGACTCAGCAGTTTCACTGTAGGCTGAGTCACTTGTCAGAAGTGACTCCATTTTGAGACATTTAGGTGCAAACCATTATTACGTATCACAAGCTCATCCAGGTTGTTGACTGAATTTAGTTTCTCAGAACTTCCAGTAAGGAATGCAACCCTGTTGATACTTAATTTCAGTTTGGGAGATCTCTGTTGAACTTGTGACCTACAGAAACTGTAAGATAACAATTTTTGTTTGTTTTAAACTGCTAAATTTGTGGTCATTTATCATGGAAGAATTAGAAAACTAGTATGTTAATCCAAAGAAAAATGGATTGGATATATTAATATCAGATAATGTAAATGTTCAGAACAAAGAAAATTGTTAGTGGCAAACAATTCTCCAGTTTCAAAGTCTGGCATGAGTCTCACTGGGCAAAAGTCAACGTGTTGACAAGGCTGCATTATTTACTACAAATTCTAGAGTTGATGAACTAGAGAGATATTTTGTAATATTCATTGTGGATTCACCAAACAACAGAGTTGAAAAATATGAGAAATAAATACTGATAGAATTGAAAGGAGAAATAGACAAATCCATAATTATGTTTGGCGTGTTTGACATTTTTCTCTCAACCAACAAATAATAGAACAACCAACTACAAAATCAGCAAGGATATAGAAGAACTGTCAACTCGTCTAAATTAATTAGTATTTATAGAGTATTCTAAATAATAGGAGAATGGACATTCTTTTCACGATTTCATGTGATATATACCAAGATATACACAAAGCATGCCCTAACAAACTGAAAAGAGTTACAACCATACAGAGTGTACTCTATGATCATAATGGAATAAATATTGACATTAATTACAGAAGGATAAAACAAAAACTCCAAATGTTTTGAAACTAAAAAATACATTTCTAAATAGTCCATGGACTGAAGAAGAAGTCCCAAAATAAATACAAAAATACGGTAGAACCTCTTTAAGTTGACCACCCAAGGGACTATAAAAAACTGGAAGACACATGGAGATGGTAAACAAGGAACAAGGCCTACTGTACTGATATGTAAGGACATGTGGTACATGTCCAGTCTATGAAAATTAGGTAACTAACAGAGGTAGTCAATATAGGAAGGTGGTTGAGTATGGAGGTTCTACTGTGCTGAATTGAATTAAAATAAAAATACAGCACTTAAAATTTGTGGAGGGTGATGCCTGTGGCTCAAAGGAGTAGGGCACTGGCCCCATATGCTGGAAGCAGTGAGTTCAAACCCAGCCCTGGCCAAAAACTGCAAAAAAATAAAAAATAATAAAAAAATTAAATTTGTGGAGCACAGTTAAAACAGTTTTGATCATTAAGTTTACAACACTAAGAGTATACATTAAAAAAGGGAAGAGTTTCAAGTCAGTAATCTAAACTCATACCATAAGAACCTGAAAAGGGACAAAAAAATTTACAAAAGCCCCTACATTTAACATATGCTTAGCAGTGACAGACAAATCGACTTCTTAAGATGAGGAACAAGACAAGGACATTCACTCTCATCACTGTTATTGTACATAGCCGTAGAATGTCCAGCCAGCATAATAAGTCAAGAAAGGGAATAAAAGGCATATATAAATAAAGACTGTTGTCCCTCTTTGAAGATAATATGACTGTCTAAATAAAATATCTCAAGGAATCTACAAAATGACTCTTAGATCTAATAAGTGGGCATGACACTGTTGCAAGTTATATGATCAACGTGCAAAAAATCACTTGAACTGTGTAATAAATGCACAGGAACAAAAATTTCAAATGTAATAATATTGATGATAACTTCAAAAAACCCAAGAAATACGTAGATGTACATCTCATTAAACATGTATAGTAATTGTATACCAATAGGTACAAAATAATAATGAAAAATATAAAAGAATATCTCAGTAAATGGAGAGATATAACATGTTTATGGATTAAAAGAATAGAATTTTGGGATGGGGAGAGCAGACAGAGAAGGAGGGAGGGGGTGAGGGTTAGGACAAGAAAAAAAATAGTGACTAATTCTCACATAAACTGGATTCAATTTTGGCTAAAGTACATGACTTCAACATTAATTTTTACTTCAACTTGTTAATATGTTGTTTAGGATACAGAATACTGCATCCTCATTTAAAAGTGAATTATGTTTGTAATTTCCCCTTTATAATAATATATTTTTCCAATTTTAATTTCAGGTGTACCCAGATTAAGCAGAATGATTTTGAAGTATTACTTCCCTTTCTGTTGTCGGTAAGATTTGGCATGATCTGTTTTTTGAAATTATTTTTTATTTTTATTTATATTAGTTGTCTTTTTTTTAGGATTTGGGAAAAAAATAAGAATTTAGTTGATGACTCTGTACTGAACCTCAGAATCAAAGCATTCTGTAATAGACATACTCTTATTTGACAATGCGAATGTTACTGTCTTTGCATTACTATTATTATTATTGCTTAATGCTTCATTGTAGCAGTCATCTGATTAATAAATGTATTCATCTTCATTCATTCTTTACAAGGCTTTTGTTTCTAGTCCTTATCTTAAACATTGTTATTGTTGTTAAATTTTAAGCCTTTTTGATTTTGTGAAGGCAAAGAGTGGAAACCTAGTAAACACGTGTATATGTAAAAATAAATAAATAAATAAATAAAAGAATAAAATTTCCATCAAAATATTAGTAGTATTTTATCCATGTAGGATTGTGTCTTAAAATGTTTAAGGAAAGGCAAAGGAACTAGAATATCTAAGTAAATATCTAAGATTAAAGTGGAAAGAATTACTTTAATAGATTCCAAGACTTATGATTTAGCTATAATAAGCCAGACTGAGATATTAGAAGGTTGATGAAAAGGTACATGAATATAATAGAATAGAGACTATAGGAATCCCCTCACATAAGTATGGACAACTAATTTTCAAGAAAAATGCAAAAGCAATTCAATGGAGGAAGAATAGATGTTACAATAAATGGTGCTGGAGCAAGTGAACATCCATCAGAAAAGAAATTAACTTTGACCTAAACATAATACCTTGTACAAAGATAAATTCAAATGGAACATAGATTTCCATGCAAAATTTAAAACTGTAAAACTTTTTTTTTTCTTTGCAGTTTTTGGCCGGGGCTGGGTTTGAACCCGCCACCTCTGGCTTATGGAGTCGGTGCCCTACCCTAAAAATATAAAACTTTTTAAAGATAATTTGAGAGAAAACTTTAGGGACCTAGGGTTTGATGAAGAGTTCTTATACATTATACCAAAGTGTAATCTATAAAAGAAAATATCAATAAATTAGAATTCATCAACATTTAAAAATATATCTGTGAATAATCCTCTTGAAAGAGTGAAAATGCAAGCCACTGACCATGAGAAAATATTTACAAATCACATATTTGATGACGCATCCATATCTAGAATATCTACAGAACGCTGAAACTCAACAATTAAAAAAGCAACAGTTTAATTAGGAAATGGGCAAGACATGAGAGAACATTTCACCAAAGAGGATATATGGAGAGCAATTAAGCAAATAGAAAGAAGTTCAATTTCACTAAGTACTAGGGAAATGCAAATTAAAGATTATGATGAGATACTACTTTAAGCCTATCAGAACAACTAAAACAAAAAAAGAATAGTAACAAAACCAAACGTCATCAGTGATACAGAGAATCTGGACCACTTATATGTGCTGATGGGAATGCAAAATGGCACAGAATCTCTGGAAAATAGTTGGGAACTTAAAGAAAACCCAACCAGAATGTCTTACAGTAGGTGATTATTTAAGCAAACCATGGGACATTCATACCATGGAGAAAAATAGGACAAGCCATTGATACTTGCAACAACTTGGATGGATGTCAAGGCCATGCTGGTGAGTGAAAAAAAAATATCTCAAAAGTTCGCATACTACATGATTCGGTTAACATAAAATTCTGAAAATGTTAAAATTATAAGAAAATAGTGACTAATTCTCATATAAATTGGATTTAATTTTGACCAAAGTACATTACTTAAACATTATTTTTTAATTCAACCTGTTAATATATTGTTTAGGATATTGTATCTCATTTGTAAGTGAAATACGTTTGTAATTTCCCCTTAATAATAATATATTTTCTCCAATTTTAATATCGGGTGTATCCAGATGAAGTAGAATGATTTTGAAGTATTTCTTCTTTTTCTATTGTCTGTAAGATTTGGCATGATCTGTTTTTTGAAATTGTCTTTTACTTTTATTTGTAAATATTAGTTTTTTTTTTTTTTTGAGACTTTGGGGAAAAAATAATAAGAAGAAGTTAACTGATGACTCCATACTGAACCTCAGAGTCAAAGCATTATCTATAACAGACATACTCTTATTTGACAATGTGAATGCTACTTTCTTTGCATTATTATTATTATTATTGCTTAATATTTTAATGCAGCAATCATCTGATTTCCTTTCTGAATGTATTTATCTTCCTTTGTTCTTTATGAGGCTTTTGTTTCTAGTCCTTATCTTAAACATTGTTATTGTTATTAAATTTTAAGCCTTTTTAATTTTGTGAAGGCAAAAAGTGGAAACCTAATAAACACATGTATATGTAAAAAAATGTTAAAATTATAAATTCAAGATCAAATTAGTGGTTGATATACATTATTAGGCATAGTTGGGAGGACCAGGTAGGTGTCACTACTAAGGGGTAGCACAAAGAAATCATTCTGAACTTCTACCACAAATTTTCATACGTGATAAAATGGTGTAGATCTAAACAAATATATTTAACCAATTTCAGTATTCTGGTTTTGATACGGTACTATAGATATAAGTTGTTACTAATGGGAGAAATTGGGTTAGAGGTTATTTGAAAACTTCCTGTACTATTTTTGCAAGTATATAGGATTATGTGATAAATACCAGCAAAATAAAACAAATCTATGTGAGATTTTAAATTACTCTGGAAATGTGTTATATTTGATATTCACATTTATAAAATAAATCATGTTACTTTTTTGATAATTTTTCTTTGCATATTTCTAATTTTCCAAGACCCTGATGATATCACTCATTACATAATAAATATGACCAACCAACCTCAGATAATTTTTAAAAATATGTTTCTTTCTTGTTTTCTTTCTTTCTTTCTTTTGAGACAGAGTCTCATTCTGTTGCCCTGGGTAGGGTGCTGTGGTGTCATAGCTCACAGTAACCTCAGAGTCTTGGGCTCAAGATCCTCTAGCCTCAGCCTCCCAAGTAGCTGGAACTACAGGTGCCTATTACAATGGCACCTAATTTTTATATAGTTTTAGTAGAGACAGGAGTCTCTTCTCTTTCTCAGGCTGATCTCAAACTCTTGAGCTCGAGCAATCCACCTGCTTCAGCCTCCCAATGTTCTAGGATTGATTACAGGCACGAGCCACCATGCATGACAACATTTTTCTTTCTTTCTTTCTTTCTTTCTTTCTTTTTTTTTTTTTTTTGACAGAGCCTCAAGCTATCCCCCTGGGTAGAGTGCCATAGCAGCACAGCTCACAGCAACCTGCAACTCCTGGGCTCAAGCGAGTCTCCTGCCTCAGCCTCCCAAGTAGCTGGGACCACAGGTGCCTGCCACAATGCCTGGCTATTTTTTGGTTGCAGCCGTCATTGTTGTTTGGCAGGCCTGGGCTGGATTCGAACTCACCACCTTAGGTGTATGTGGCTGGTGCCTTAGCCACTTGAGCCACAGGCGCTGAGCCACATTTTTCTTTCTTAATGATCATTAGGATAGGTGTAGGGGCATTCTAATTCTTGAAAGCCAATAGTTTACACTCAAACTCAATGTTTAAGTTATTTGTAAGATTTTTGTGCTTAGTAACATTAGTTATTACAGAATTAGCCAGAAATCGAAAAGTTGTTATTGCTGACTTTTACTATTTTCTTTTTGTCATGTATGGCATGTAACATTTTTGCTTTTAGTTTCAACTAAATTTATTTGTCCTTGCTTTACCTTTACTTTAGATATATTTAGGAAGCTATAATGCTTGAGGACTTTAAATGATATTTTATTAAATAATATGACTTGGTTACAAAATGTAATTAATCTGATACATTACAGAAACAGAGACTTAAAGGAAATAATTTTTTTTCAAGTCATTTTTTTCCAGTGGCTTCTTTAACAACACAGCTCCAAGTCTTTTCTATGTCTTTACTGAATTTTGGCAGATTTTTCTTTTTTTTTCATACCGGTGATTCACTATTGGTCTCTAATGTCCTCCAACTACCAGTCCCTTGAATTTTACAGTAATTGGTCTATTAACTAGTTTACATTAGGACACAGAATCAATTACCTGGATTTCTCACTACAATGATTATTTGAATGAAACACTTCACTGAGGCTTTAATGATCTCATTGCCCTTCCCTGATTAACTGATGATTGCTTCTTTTGCTGTTTGCTTGCAGGCAGATGCTATTCCAATCCCCACACTTCCATAAGTGATGGCTAATAAATTTTTCTTTGCTGAATGAAGCATCATCCAACTTGCAAATGTTTCAGATATCCATATTGCCTTGATGAAAAAAATTCAAATTCTGTTCACATTACTCCTTCATAAGTTTCCTTTGATGATTATCTTTTCTTTTCCCTCACAAGAGCGTAATTTTTCAGTTCTGGATTATGTCAGCTGCTATTTGGAAGATTTTAAAACTGAGCAGAGAATTAATGTTCTTTAAAATAGCAATGATTATTAAATTAGCTCACTGAGTGAATCTGCAACAGATGACTTACTATTGTGGTATAATCAATGGGCTAAGAAACATCTTTGGTCTTCCAGTTAGTGTATGCATATGTGCGTGGAGCTGTATGCAGGTGTCCACATTTGTGTTCACCTATGGATGATTGATGTACATTTGTGGGAAAAAGAGAAGAAGGCAGGTTTATGTGAACTAAAATAAAATCTTAAGCCCCCTAGCAGACTGAATCAATCCTGTCTCGGACAAGGAGTCCCAGAAAAACTTTAAAACTATGTTGCTAGGTTATGAGTATGGAGGTCAGACATGACTCATCATGCCCTCTCCTTTTTGGAGATGCAGTAGAAACTCCATAGTTGATCATCTCCCTACATTGACCACCTCCATATGTTGACCAGTTTGTTATACTCCCTTGGGGGATCAAATTACAGGGGTTCTACTGTGTTGTTTGTAATAATAAAATATGAAATTACTAATAGGCCTAAGGCTAGGCAAGACAACGTTTTACCATACCTGCAGGCCATCAATTTACTTAATAGATCATTTGAGTTTCAGTAAATGTCTCCGATTAACAGGCATCTTTATCTTTAAACATTCCAAGCTTCATTTCTTTAACCAATTACAAACTAAGGAATCTTTAAATCCACCTATAACACGTAAGCCCCTGCTTTGAGATGCTCTGCCTTTTCAGGCCAACCAATACTTTTATACCCTCCATGTAATGACCTAGATTCTTTTTTTTTTTTTTTTTGAGTCAGAGTCTCACTTTGTGACCCTGGGTAGAGGGCCATGAAATCTTAGCTCACAGCAAGCTCAAATACTTGCGCTCAAGCCATCCTCTTGCCTCAGCCTCCTGAGTAGCTGAGACAACAGGTGCCTACCACAAAGCCTGGCTATTTTTTAGAGATGGGGTCTCATGCTTGCTCAGGCTGGTCTCGAACTTGTGAGCTCAAGTAATCCACTGACCTTGGCCTCCCAGAGTGCTAGAATTAAGTGTAAGCCTCCACACCCAATTTAGATTCTTAAATGTAAATTCCATGAATGCATTATATAAAACTAAACTGTAGCCCAGCTAATGCAGGTGCATTTTCTCAGGACCTCTTGAGGCCATGTGCTTTCAGCATGCCATACATGTTAGGCTTAGAAAAAAAGTTCTTTAAATTATTTTATAGAGTTCGAGGTTTTATTTTCTGTTAATACCTATTACGAAAAAATGATGTAAACTCATTTTAATCAATTAATTTTAAGACTAAATTAAACTCATTAACTTACTACCGATGTTAATTTACCTGTCATAGAATTAAGAAAAATATCTTAGCTCAGATACAAGGAATTGTCAGGGATATTAACCTTTTCCATATGTCCCTTATAACTGAGTTATTATTTTGTTCATGGTTTTACAGATGACATTTCTTCCTTGTGGATTATACTATTCTTTTTTTTAACATTGAAAAATTTTCAAAAGTTTTTGCAAAATCCACATACTGAAAAATTTAAGTTAATTCTATCAAAACCAATCATTCTATACTCTTCATCCCGTGCACATACATCAGATTTGTCCCAAATCAGTTTTCTTAAGATATGAAGATTATCTGTGTTGATCTGACTCATTCAGGTAAAGAAGCTAAACAATAAGAGTTTCTCTGGCTGTGGGGAAGTACTAGAGAGATAAACTCCTGTTGACCTCAAGGAAAAAGGAACAAGTGCCACGTTGTGAGATGGCCTGTGAGTAGAAGGTCTTTAAGAGCTAAGAGCCACCCCTACCTGACAGCCAGCAACAAATGGGGCCTTAGTACTAAAACCACAACGAAACAAATTCTGCCAAAAACTACTGTGTTTGGAAACTGATCCAAGCCACAAATGGTCATTGTAGTCTGGCTGACACCTTGATATCATCCTGTGAGATGTGACCAGAGAACCCTGTGAGGTAAGTGATTGTTGCTTTAAGCCATTGAGTTTATGCTAATTTTGTATGGCAGCATTAGAGAACTAACACATATATGTTAGTTCTTTTTACCCATGAAGCTTAAAATTTCTTGACTTCAGGAATAATGACTTTTTCTTATTGTATATTTATGCTAATCATAATAATCAAAAATTCTATTAGCTGTTGATCTGTTTTTAACTAATAATTATCTAGATCAAATAAACTATTTGATTCACAACATAATTATTATTGCTATTATGGAATAAAAAAATTTATTTAAACAATGATTCCAGAATGAGTAGAAAAGAGAATTGCCTAAGCCAAGGAGTTGGAGGTTGCTGTGAGCTGTGACGCCATATCACTCTACCTAGGGCAATAAAGTGAGACTATGTCTCTAAAAAAAAAAAAAGACCATGGTAGCAAATGCTCGCTTCAATTCAGTTTGCCTGTACCATGTGCCATTCCCCCAATTTCTGTATGTTTAGTCCTAATTGGGTATCTCTAACCTTCTATAGAAAACTCCCATTGGACTATTGCTGCTTAAAACCTGAGGTACTTAGGTGTTTATGTTTCCTGGGGCAGCCCCCTAGCCAATGTTCCTGTAGTATGGGAGTTTGAAACTACAGCTCCCTTGACTCAAACAGAATAATAACTCTGTGGTGTAATTTCAGTTCTAGGAAACCCAAACCCTCAACCCTAATACTGAGGCTCCTTTTCTTGGAGTAACTGATTCTCTGCTCTGCTTCCCTTGATCCCTTACTTTTTTCTGTTTTCTTGGAGCACTATCTTAATAATAAATCACATACTCATGAATTCTCATCTGTAAGTCAGCTTAGGAAAAATCCACAAATAGCTACCCATGACAACTACCAAATGGAGGAAGCACTATCAAGTGGTACTAAATAGTGAAGGACTAATTAAAATAAAGTTGAAAATAAAATTTTATTCCCTTTATCAAATAGGAATAAATATATACAATATTATTTTTATAAACCATTTTGTTAATGAAAATGCTATTTGAATTTATGTGCTCCTTAAAGAATCATGAACCTACAGAAAATTGACTTGAACACATTCTTTTATAGAGCACAGGAAGCAGAAGTTGAACAAGCTACATGGGTACTTTATACATTTGTACTGTTATTATTAAAAATGCATTAAAACATGAAAAGGAATTGCATCATGATGATAGTGATACTCTATATCTTAAAATGGCATACTATGCAGCCATAAAAAGATGGAGACTTCACATCTCTTATGTTTACCTGGATGGAGCTGGAACACATTCTTCTTAGTAAAGTATCTCAAGAATGGAAATAAAAAGTATCCAGTGTACTCAATACTACTGTGAAATCAATATATAATCACCTACACAATCATACAAATTGTAAAACGTAACTATAGTCCAGAAAGTAGGAGGGAAGAGGAGGAGGGAGGCTTGAAGGAGGGAGAGTGTTTGGGGGGACTTCACCTAATGTGCATAATGCAATGGTACATTTCAAAATTATTAAGAAAAGAGTATAACTGTCTTACTACAACAAATAAGTAAGCGAGGTGATGGATGTGTTAATCAGTTCAATGTAAGCATTTCACATTGTATATCAAATCAGTACACTGTACCCCATAAATGCACCAATATACACAGTTATGATTTAATAAAGAAAAAAGGCAAATAAAAAATAATGAAAAAATTTATAATTTAAAATAAATTTAAATTTATGTTAAATAAAAACAAAATCATACTTATTTTATGTATTGTGTATTTACTGTTATAATGATGTGATAAAATATAATAAATTTAATAGTTTAACTACAAATAAATGAAATGTTAAAGAAATGTTATTTCAAAGTATATTACTTAAACATTAATTTTTAATTCAACTTGTTAAAATGCTGTTTAGGATATTGCATCCTCATTTATAAGTGAAATATGTCTGTAATTTCCCCTTTATAATAATATATCTCCTCCAATTTTAATTAGGTGTATCCACATGAAGTAGAATGATTTTGAATTATTTCTTCTTTTTCTATTGTCTATAAGATTTGAGATGACCTATCTTTTGAAATTATCTTTTATTTATAAATATTAGTCGTCTATTTTTTGAGACTTTGGGGAAAAAAAAAGAAGTTAACTGATGACTCCGTACTGAACCTCAGAGTCAAAGCATTCTATAATAGACATAATCTTTGGTGGTGCCTGTGGCTCAGTGAGAAGGGTGTTGGCCCCATATACTGAGGGTGGTGGGTTCAAACCTGGCCCAACCAAAAACTGCAAAAAAGTAAAATATATATAGTCTTATTTGACAATGTGAATGTTACTTTATTTGCAGTATTATTGTTATTATTACTTAATATTTCAATGCAGCAATCATCTGATTTCTTTTCTGAATGTATTTATCTTCATTCGTTCTTTATGAGGTTTTTGTTTCTAGTCCTTATCTTAAACATTGATATTGTTATTAAGTTTTAAGCCTTTTTAATTTTGTGAAGGCAAAAAGTGGAAACCTAATAAATGCATGTATATGTAAAAAAATAAGAAAAAGAAATGTGATTTCAATAAAAATATTTCTGAAAAAATAAGGTACCATTTATGGTACCTCATCAAGGAAACAAGGATAATATTTATATATTCACCATTCTAATCCATACAGATAGGAAGAGTTAGTGGTACAGAATTTACTCTATAAATACTCAATATTAGAGTGGTGGTGAAATGTAAAATCACTCTGACACTATGGATTTCAATTCCATTCTAGGATTTAATACTCTGCTGGCATTAATGGTTTAGAATGACCTCCCAGTTGTAAATCAGGAAGGCTATTTCTGGTGAAAATAGAAAGCATTATGTGAAGTGAATGTTGATGAAAGTGATGACAAATAGGCTTGTACTATTCATGTCAGGTACCATGCTGAATGCCTAGTGTGCATTACCTCATTTCCATAAATCTTCTCAACAGTCTTGGAGAGTAGGTATTATTATCCATCTCAGGCTTTGTTTATGATACAGGAGTCCTGAAAAAGTCAGTGATTTTTTAAAGTTACACAATTAGAAAATAGTTGGGCCAGATTGAAATTCACATTGTCTGAAGCAATGCTATATATACTTAGCCACTACAAGAGAATAGTTTCTTTCCAGATCTGTCGCGTATGGATGAGCAAATTTAAGAAGTCTGTATAAACCCATATGACATGATGAATGTAAACACTTACAATCCTTTTGAATTAACTTCTTTTTTTTCAATTATGTCATGAACATAATTTTTTTTTAAATTTCTATTTGTCCTAAAAATGTTAAATTGTATATGTTCATAGTAGTTCAATAGTAGACTTTTTTGGAAGTAGTTCAAATAGCAGAATTTTTTTGAAGCTATAAATATACTCCTGGTTCTTAGGAAGAAGCATTTGATTTCAGTGCTCCCAGGAGGAAAGAATATTCAAAACTTATGAAATGATTTATCTAGAATGTACTATTTATTCTTCCTATTCATATTCAATAACATTAATAATCCTTATTAATAATTTCTTTTTTTTTAATTAGATCATAGTTGTGTACATTAATTCTCTCATAGGATACAGTGTGTTACTTCTATATGCAGTTTGGAAAACTCTCATCCAGGTGGCCAA
>NW_003852467.1:933768-948672 GCF_000181295.1 Otolemur garnettii
GTGAAGGACTGGGACAGGGGGTTGGTCTTGGAAGGGTGGGTGGATGTCGTTCCTGGCTGTCCTCTCCCTGTCCCAGTGGGCAAGGGGAGGGAGAGTGGACTGGAAACTCAAAATGGCAGTGCGAACCCCAGTTCCACTTTTCTGCCTGGGGGAGGGTGTTCCGAGTCTCAACTGGGTTCCTCCAGGGTAGTAAACTTCCCTGTTGGTGGCTCTCACTCGTGGAGTGAGAGAATAGGTCCTCAGTTTATCAATGGCCTATAGGAGACTCAGAGGAGCGGTTGAAGAGGAAACAAAGGAAAAGCACACCTTTCTTGGGGGAGGGGGTGGGCGCTATTCCTTTGGGGTGAATTATGTACCTGTGGAGCGTCCTCTAGGAGTCTCTGTCCGTCTCAGAAGAGGTGTCCTGCCGGTATCACTCTTTTCTCTCAGCTGGGCTCCCAGTTTTTGACTTTGTTGGGTGTTTCTCTGGACTTTATCCTTTCTTCTGAACAGGAGCTTCTGTCGGAGACTGGTGCCTGTCGGCCATCTTGACCACTCCCCCCCAATAATTTCTTTATTCTAAACATGCGTAATAGTTAAAATACTAGTATGATAAACACACATGCATTCTTCACTAATTGAACAATTAACATTTTGTTACAACTATTTTCTCCTTTTCTGTTTTTTATTCACAATTTATTTTGTTAGTATGCACGCATGCATACACACAGATACACCTAAATATTCAACGTACATTTTCTAGAAAGAAGAACATTCTTTAGTTCAGTCCTGTCATTATCATGGAGAAAGTTAATGATGATCCAACAATATTACTCAATGTATAGACCATATTTAAGATTACTAATAATATCAAGGCCTCAATTTTGGTCACCCATTGAATTTAGCCTACTGTTATCCATGACAGCCCTCCAGTCTTATTTGATCCTTCATGGTATTGGCATTTTTTAGTAGTAGAAGCCCAGTAGTCCAAATTCAGTGGTTGTCCTTTCATGATTTCATAAGGTTTAAACATTTCTGGCAACAAAAATTCTTTTTATTTTAATGTTCTCTATACATACACATGTGTTTATTTGGTTTCCACTTTTTTGCCTTCATAAGATTAAAAGGATTAAAATTTAATAACAATAACAATGTTTAAGATAAGGACTAGAAACAAAAACATCATAAAGAAAGAATGGAGATCAATACATTTGAAAACGAAATCAGATTATTGCTGCAACAAAATATTGAGCAATAATAATAATAATACAAAAAAAGTAACATTCACATTGTCAGATAAAAGTATGTCTATCATAGAATGCTTTGACTCTGAGGTTCAGTATGGAGTTATCAGTTAACTTCTTTTTTTTCCCAAAAAACCTCAAAAAAGAGACAACTAATATTTATAAATAAAAATAGAAGATAGCTCAAAAAACAGATCATGCCAAATCTTATATACAATTAAAAAAAGAAATACTTCAAAATCATTCTACTTCATCTGGATACACTTGATATTAAAATTGGAAAAAATATATTATTATAAAGGGAAATTACAAACATATTTCACTTATAAATGAGGAGGCAGTATCCTAAACAACATATTAACAAGTTGAATTAAAAATTTATTTTCAAGTAATGAACTTTGGTCAAAATTAAATCAAATTTATGTGAAAATTAGTCACCATTTTCTTTAGTTTTCCTCTCCCCCACCCCCTCCCTCCTTCTCTCTCTGTCTTCTCTGCCCTTCCCCTTACACCCACCATGTCATTAATTGTCATTAATTGTCCTCATATCAAAGTTGAATACATAGGATTCATGCTTCTCCATTCCTGTGATGCTTCACTAAGAATAATGTGTTCCACCTCCATCCAGATTAATACAAATGCTTCAAAATCTCCATTTATTAGTGGCTGAATAGTACCATTAAATAGTACCATATACATATACCACAGCTTGCCAATACATTCTTGGGTTGAGGGGCATTTAGGCTGTTTCCACATTTTAGTGATTGTAAATTGAGCTGTGATAAACAGATTAGTATGAATGTCTTTATAATAAAAGGTTTTTTTTTTCCTTCTGGATAGATGCCCAGTAATGGGATTGCAGGATCAAACAGGAGGTCTAGGTTGAGTTCTTTGAGGATTCTTCATACTTCCTTCCAAAAAGGTCGTATTAGTTTGCAGTCCCACCAACAGTGTAAAAGTGTTCCTTTCTCCCCACATCTGCGCCAGCATCTGCAATTTTGAGATTTTGTGATATGGGCCATTCTCACTAGAGTTAGCTAATATCTCAGAGTGGTTTTAATTTGCATTTCTCTAACAATTAGGGATGATGAACATTTCCTTATGTTTGCTAGCCATTTGTCTATCTTCTTGAGAGAAGGTTATGCTCATCTCTCTTCCCCATTGATGTATGAAATTTTTTTTTTTTTGAGACGGAGCCTCAAGCTATCCCCCTGGGTAGAGTGCCATGGCATCACACTCACAGCAACCTCCAACTCGTGGGCTCAAGCGAGTCTCCTGCCTCAGGCTCCCAAGTAGCTGGGACTACAGGTGCCCGCCACAACGCCCGGCCATTTTTTGGTTGCAGCCATCATTGTTGTTTGGCGGGCCTGGGCTGGGGATTCGAACCCACCACCTTAGGTGTATGTGGCTGGCGCCTTAGCTGCTTGAGCCACAGGTGCCGAGCCTGACGTATGAAATTGTTGTTGTTTTTTTCTTATGGATTAATTTAAGTTCTGTATAGATCTTAGTTATTAAGCTTTTTGTCTGATTTAAAATATGTAAATATCCTTTCCCATTGGGTAGGTTGTCTATTTGCTTTGGTTGTTGTCTCCTTAGCTGTACAGAAGCTTTTCAGTTTAACTGAACTTCATTTTTTAATTTTTGTTGTTGCAATTGCCATGGCAGTCTTCAGGCTGATACCTTCCAGTGTTTTTCCTATGCTTTCTTTAAGAATTTTTATCATTTCATGTCTTACATTTAAGTTCTTTATCCATCTTGAATCAATTTTTGTGAGTGGAGAAAGGTGCAGGTCCAGTTTCAGTCCTTACATGTGGATATCCATTTCTCCCAGCACCATTTATTGAATCAGGAGTCTTTCTCCCATGGATGTTCTTGTTTGGTTTATTGAAGATTAAGTGGCTGTAAGTTGTTGGTTTCATTTCCTGGTTTTCTATTTGATTCCAAATGTCTATGTCTCTATTTTTGTGTCAGTACCATTCTGTCTTGACCATGATGGCCTTGTAGTACAGCCTAAAATCTAGTATGCTGATGCCCCCAGCTTCATTTTCATTACTAAGAGCTGCTTTAGCTATACAGGTTTTTTTTTCTGGTTCCATACAAAATGCATAATCATTTTTTATAAGTCTTGAAAATAGGATGTTGGTATTTTAATAAGGACGGCATTGAATCGATTGATTGCTCTGGGAAGTATAGACATTTTAACAATGTTGATTCTTCCCAGCCATGAGCATGGTATGTTCTTCCATTTGTTAAAGTACTCTGCTATTTTCTTTCTTAGGGTTTCATAATTTTCTTTATAGAGGTCCTTCACCTCTTTTGTTAGGTATAGTCCTAAGTATTTCATTTTCTTTGGGGCTATGGTGAAGGGAGTTGTGTCCTTAATTAGCCTCTTATCTTGGATGTTGTTAGCGTATACAAAGGCAACTGACTTGTGGACATTGATTTTATATCCTGAGACATTACTGTATTTTTTGATGACTTCCCAGCGTCTTATGGTTGAGTCTTTAGGGTTCTCTAAGTATAAGATCATATCATCAGCAAAGAGGGAGAGTTTGACCTCTGATCCCATTTGGATGTCCTTTATTTTCTTGTCTTGCCTAATTGTATTGGCTAGAAATTACAGCACTATGTTGAATAGTAATGGTGACAGAGGACAACCTTGTCTGATTCCAGTTCTAAGAGGAAAAGCTTTCAGTTTTACTCCATTCAGTAAAATATTAGCTGTGGGTTTATCATAGACAGCTTTGATCAGTTTAAGAAATGTGCCACCTATGCCTATACTCCTCAGTGTTCTAAAGGATGCTGGATTTTATCAAATGCTTTTTCTGCATCTATTGAGAGTATCATATGGGCTTTGTTTTTGCTTCTATTGATATGCTGAATAATGTTTATGGATTTACATATATTAAACCAGCCTCATATGCCTGGGATGAAACCTACTTGATCATGATGTATGACTTTTTTTGATGATAAGCTGTAATCTATTGGCTAGGATTTTGTTGAGAATTTTTGCATCTATATTCATTAGTGAAATTGTTCTAAAGTTCTCCTTTTTCGTGGGGTCTTTTCCTGGTTTTGATGTCAGGGTGATGTTTGCTTTGTAGAACGTGTTGGGGAAGATTCCTCCCTCCTCATATTTTTGGAATAATTTCCGCAGTACAGGAATAAGCTCTTCTTTGAAGATTTGATAGAATTCTGGTGTGATGCCATCCGGACCAGGGCATTTTTTTTTGTTGGGAGATTTTTTATTGTTTCTTTGATCTCAGTGCTTGAAATTGGTCTGTTCAGGAGGTCTATTTCATCCAGGCTAAGTGTAGGGAGAGGGTGTGATTCCAAATATTGATCCATTTCCTTCACATTGTCAAATTTCTGGGCATAGAGTTTCTGGTAGTATTCGGAGATGATCTTGTGTATCTCTGTGGCATCAGTTGTTATTTCCCCTTTATCATTTCTGATTGAGGTTACTAGAGATTTTACTTTTTTAGTTCTAGTTAGTCTGGCCAAAGGTTTATCTGTTTTATTTATTTTTTCAAAAAAAACCACAACTCTTTGTTTCATTAATTTTCTGAATGGTTCTTTTGTTTTCAATTTCATTAATCTCTGATTTAATTTTGGATATTTCTTTTCTTCTGCTGGATTTAGGCTTAGATTGTTCTTCTTTTTCCAATTCCATAAGATGGATTGTGAGTTTGTTGATGTGCTCTCTTTCTGTTTTTCAAATGTAGGCTTCTAAAGTGATAAATTTTCCTCTCAGGACTGCTTTTGCTGTATCCCACAGGTTTTGGTAGCTTGTGTCTTCATAATTGTTATACTCAACAACTGTTGTTGTTGTTTCCTTTTTTATTTCTTCCTGGACCCAATTGTCATTCAGCATAAGTTTGTTTAACTTCCATGCCTTTGTGTGAGGTTGAACGTTTTTGCTGGAGTTGAGTTACACTTTTAGTGCCTTGTGGTCTGAGAAGATAACAAGGTAAAATTTCAATTCTTTTGATTCTGTTGAGGTTTGTTTTGTGTCCTAGGATATGATAAATTTTGGAGAATGTTCCATGGGATGATGAGAAGAATGTATATTCTTTATCTTTGGGATGGAGTGTTCTGTATACATCTATCAAGCACAGGTGTTCTAGAGTCTCATTTAAATCTCCTATATCTTTGTTTAATTTCTGTTTAGAGGATCTGTCCAGCTCTGAGAGAGGAGTGTTAAAGCCCCCTGTTATCATGGTATTATAGGATATCATATTGCTCAGACTAAGTAAGGTCTGTTTTAAGAATCTGGGAGCATGCAAATTGGGTGCATAAATATTTAGAATTGAAATGTCTTCTTCTTGTAGTTTTCCCTTGACCAATATGAAGTGACCATCATTGTCTTTTTTGAATTTAGTTGCTTTAAATCCACATGTATCTGAAAATAAGATTACATCTCCTCTTTTCTTTTGAATTCTGTTTGCCTAAAAAATTGACTTCCAACCCTTAACTCTGAGTTTTAATTTGTCTTTTGGCATGAGGTATGTTTCCTGCAGACAGCATATAGATGGCTTGTGTTTTTTAATCCAATCAGCCAATCTATGTCTCTTTAGTGGGGAATTCAAGCCATTGACATTTGTTGAGATAATTGGTAAATGCAGTAGCATTCTATTCATCTTATTTTGTGAAAATCCATTGCTTAGGTTTGTCTTTTGCATTATTGCAACAAAAATTCTTATGTGCCGCATTATAGTTCTCATTTTTTCCCATCAGGAAGCAGAGCACAAAGTTAGTAATATGCTGAATTTGGTCATTGCATTATGGTAATGTCCATCAGATGTCTTTATGTTAAACTTCTCCCTTGGTAATTAATGAATAAGCTGTGTATGACACTTTGAGATTGTGGGCATACCCTTCCTAATCAATCTTTCTTCCAATTAGCCCTGCAGATAAAATGTGCATTCTGGTTGGGTTGTGTAATGCCTTCTGGAAGGGCTCCTCCATGCAGCAAAGTCATCAGTTCATAGGGCTGAAAACTACTGAGCCAGATCCCCAAACTAAAAAGCACAATGTAGGATAGCAGCATCCAATGCTTCTCACAGCATCAAGAGGAAGTAAGTGAATACATTTGTTTTATTTCCTATAAATTTTAAATTTACAGGAGCAGTGCCCCTGTTTTTAGTTAGCACACTCAGAAACTAGCACTATTTTCTACCAACTTCAGGCCATTCATGAAATCCTCTGGTTGAAAACTATAGGAAACCAACCTCTCTACATTCAAGAGATTGTCTAAGAATAGCAGTCTTTCATAACTACTTGAAATTAAGATTTATGAAGATAATTGATATAATTCAATGCAAGTCAATTCTTATGTTAACACTTTTTCTTTAAGGTTTTTTATATAACTTAATTTTCAAATATATTGTATTAATCATTTTTAGCCCACATTTTTTAGAAGTCGAATAAGTTTATCCAACAAAATCATTTGGCTAAGTTCTGCTAAGTATTCTATTGCAAGAATATGTTGATCTCTGATATAAATCAGTATACACAATAAATGTCATTGATTCATAGCTGTGATGATGGTTCTAATATCGGGATTATAAAAAGTACATTTTGAATGCTTACATTTTCATATTATGGATGCTTTCAATTGCCTATTAAACAGAAAGCTACGATCATGGGATGTTGCCTTTAGAAATCTCATGCCTTAGGTTATTTTGTTTTTGTTTTTATATATAAATTATAGTAGAATGAATTAAGGAACTATAATTCAGTTATGTTTCAGATCGCTTCATTAACACATAGTTTCTGAATCAATTTAAGAGCTGTATAAATTAGTAAGTAATTTAACTTCTATTAAGAAAATGAGAATTTATTCTATTTTGATTTATAAAAATTTCAAATGTTTAACATATTATTCCAATGTCTGTGGAAATTTTAACCAAAACTATTGTATAGAGATACTAATATTTTCTTTCAATGGGTTTATCAGTTTAGTCCTAGATAAATGTTTTCCCTTCTAAATATTATTTATTTGTTTACTTATTTATATATTTTAGAGACAAGCTCTTGCTCTGTCATGCAGGCTGGAGTGCAGTGACATCCTCATAGCACACTGCATCCTTTAATTCCTAGGCTCAGGTGATCATCCTGAGCCTCCTCTGTCTCCTGAGTAGCTGGGACTACAGGAAGCTATGCACTAATTCCAGCACATAATCCAGTCTTCAAAGGAATTTTGGAACTCTTTTTCTGAAATGGTCATCAGAGCTAACGTTATATGAGGTCTGACAATTAGGTTTGTGAACTTGAACTTGTCCTAGAAAAAAATGCTTTGAATGGTGGATTAGGCACTGGCATTGGTGCATAGCTTCCCAAGAAAAGTATTTCGAAGTTGACTATAGTGATATTCAGCAATGAAATGTGTAGCACATTTTCTGGGATGAGCTTGTGAACTTAATTGTTGTATAGAACTGCAGGCTATAAAGTTATTTATAAATTTAACAGTTCTATCATCTATCTATATGTTAATTAACTAATTTAGTGCCCTAGAATAAATTTTTGATGTAATCCAAATTTCCCTATCCTTTCCAGTATGCTGCACATGTGAACATCTTCTGCTGATTTGTATCATAGCAAACTAAAGACAGAGAATTCTTCCCTAGATCACTCAAAAGATCCATGGATATTTATCAAGTGTACAAATACATGTTCATTTAGCAGCATGTTAAATTTACATAGATAATTTAAATATCATTTCACCTGCTGAATACCTAATAATTTGGTATTCTATAATTTCTATAAAACATTTTTGAAATACGAAAGTCTCTTCTAGGGCCTATTTTCAATATTTTAAACCACTACCTTTGATTAATATCTATCAATATATACATTCAAGGATTGTCTGTAGAGGTAAATACTATTATCTATGGTTAATACAGTTTACAATGTGGTTTTCATAAGTGCATTGTGACAAAGAGGAGAAATTATCAATCCCTAAACATATGCATGTATTTGTTTTGGCAAAATTTCACATATGTTGATGAATATATTCATGCATGTATGTACATATAAACCAAATTTATAAATGCTTTTGTTTTTACAAATATATGTAAATAGCTAGAATTGTAAAGACATAAAAAGGCAAAATTTATACCTTAAGTATTCAGACAGCTATGTAGATTATTTTAACATAGTACTAAATCACATTGTCTTACTGTCTGAAGAGTAGAAATGCAATACGTGGTAGATTGCCCTGGGAATGTAGTCAGCCTTAAATTGCCCAAGAAGTTTGAATCTAAAAATTACTTGTAAACTACATAAAACAATAGTTTTTCTTCTGTTTGTACCCTTCCATATTTAATGATTAATCCCAAAGAAATTTGAAAAGAAGTAAAACCACTGAATATATTTTGGGAATCAACATTTGCAACCTGCTGGGAAACAAAAGCTAAAATTCACATTGTGATGACATAAACTCATATGAACACAGTTAGCATGTTCTCATTTATTCTTTCAAATACTTAATGCACTTTAATGCTTATCCATGCACATCCATGATCCAACTAAACAATAGTTTAGGTATTATTTATAGATTGTTTTCATTTTATCTCTTCGAAGATTTCAGGATTTTTAAAAATGAGTATCAGTAGAAAAGAGTCAGAGTTATGTATGAACTATCTGGAAGCAAACTATTCTTAGAAAGAGAGTTTTAGATTAGCCCACATCACAAAATCCCAAAACCAGAGATGTTGGCGTGGATGCAGAGAAAAGAGAACATTTCTGCACTGCTGGTGGGAATGCAAATACATCCCTTTTGGAAAGATGTTTGGAGAACACTTAAAGATCTAAAAATAGACCTGCCATTCGAACTTACAATTAGTCTACTAGGTATATATCCCGAAGACCAAAAATCACATTATAACAAAGATATTTGCACCAGAATGGTTATTGCAGCCCAATTCATAATTGCTAAGTCATGGAAGAAGCCCAAGTGCCCATCGACCCATGAATGGATCAATAAATTGTGGTATATGTACACAATGGAATATTATGCAGCCTTAAAGAAAGATGGAGACTTTACCTCTTACATGTTTACATGGTTGGAGCTGGAAAATATTCTTCTTAGCAAAGTGTCTCAAGAATGGAATAAAAAAAAATCCAGTGTAGTCAGTCTTACTATGAAACCAATTTATAGCTTTCTTATGAAAACTATAACCCAATTATAGCCCAAGAAGAAAGGGAAAGGGGAGAGGGAGGAAAGGGGAGAGGGAGGATGGGTGGAGGGAGAGTAATTGGTGGGACCACACCTATGGTGCATCTTACAAGGGTACATGTGAAATTAACTACATGTACAATATAAATGTCTTAACACAATAAGTAAGAAAATGCTGTGAAGGCTATGTTAACCAGTTTGATGAAAACATTTCAAATTGTATATAAAACCAACCCATTGTACCCCATGATTGCATTAATGTACACAGCTATGATTTAATAAAAAAAAGAATTTGATAACACAGACCAAGTTGAAAGTTGGTCTGTGTTATTTTATAAGTTATTAAAGGAGGTCATCAACTTTCTTTAATAATAGAATTCTTATTAAAGTATATTTCTCTAACCAGCTGGCCAAATGCTTGAAATTGCATCCTAAAATGTGTGGTCTCATTAAGTAGACCAATGTTAAAGAAGAATACTTTTTCTTACAAATCTGTATCTTGAAAGTTAAATATCTTTCAAGTTACAAAGTTAATTATCTGTTTAAAAAAAGTTAATTATCTTGTCTAAGCAAGAAAACAGTTATTAGATCAATAAGACTATAATTAAATGACTGTAGCAATTTGAGCAGTACGGTGATGATCTGACATCACTTTCAGAGGGAATATGAATGCAGAGGGTGGGATCACCTGGGGACACTTGACCACATAGGTGTACGTCAGAAGGTAAGTAAAAAATAAAGTTAACTGGGAGCTACAGTGTACCATGTATAGCACAAACCTACCTTATCTCATTAATTTTTCCAAAAGTAAGTAATCTTTTTCAGAATATTTCCATCAAATATAGGTGTAATGATAGGAAAACAGACTATATAAACATTACATTTTTTTCCTTTCCAATAAAAGCCCAATAAAATTTACCCAAAATATTTCTGCTCAATATCATTCATATGTTTATGATGGTAAAATTGTTAACAAGTCTCCATCATCTTTGAAAATGAGTCCCAATATCTAGCTTGTGAACATGAGAGGGGCAGGAAATACATCAGAAACAGTTGACGCTCTGTACATCCTTAAGCACAACAAGTAGTATAACAGTTTGCCCTAACATGTTTTAAAACACAATCTTATGTATGTCAGCGCATGCCCTCATAGTTAATACAATGAAAATTTACATTAAAGTGTTGCTAAATTTAGAGTCACTTTTGGTCACATGTTTTCTCAAAAATAAAAAAAGAAGAAGAGTAAAATACAAGTATTCTCATGCAGAGAGTCTAGTAAATATTAATAGTTTGAAGTTAAAGCATTGTCAGTACTCAAAAAGTATAGAACCACTGCTCTTCAGCTACAGTAGAGCACACCAGGACCTCATTAGTGTATGTAAGACTGAGATGAAGATCGCTTAGATTGCACTGGCAGCGGGTGTTAACAACAAACCCCAAGCAGAATTCTGAGCCACTTTTTGCAGTTCAGCAAGGGAGAAATGAATTCAACTTCCTGCTGTTGATACTTCTTTGTGTAGACATTTCTAGTAGTAACAAGAAAATATTGTGTCTAGCAAGGCACTGCAAAAGGTCATATTTGAATGTTTACAAACATTGCTGGCTACAAAATGCAGTTGGAGACTGACTCTCAAAGTTACAAGGAACACATTATTAAGATGATGGACCTAAGATTTGCTGTCAGACTTGAGATATGGAAAATAATAAGCCCTGATGTTAATAGTAATTGAGAGAATAATAGACATTAAAGAGAATAGAAAAGAGAATCAATTTGCATGGCCACTGCAATAAATTGGCTGGCAAAGTTTGGATTTTTTCTAATCACTGTAAGTGTTATATATGGAATATCAGTGGGATGTAGGGTATTTCATTAACAAATACAATATGAGAAAGACTCCATTAATCACAACAAACCAACCAGCGAGAGAGTTTCAGAATTTTCCAAACCATGCACTATTTGGAACTGAAACATGACTTCCATCATCAAGGCTTAAAGTTTGCTTTTTAATGACTAAACTTAAGATCTCTAGGGCAAGATACAGAGATTTATCTATGAATGCATAGGTCCCTATATGTGCATACAGGATGCTTTTAGTTCTTCATCTTTCCAAAGAATTTTAGATGCCCCCAACTACCATCAGCCAATGTGTCTTATTATTTTTTTCTACCAAAAATCACTTGTTTTTTCTATTTCTTCCTTTTCATTGTAAATATAACCACTGTATTTCGCACCTCTACATTGCATCAATCTGGTAGTGTTTATTTACTGACCAGTTTTTGCCTTTCTTCTTTCATTATTACCTTCTGCATAGAGATCATATTTCTTTTATCTGATTAGAACCTACTTGAAGGCAAAGAGTAGCACATAACACGCAAAAGATACTTAGAAGTTTTGGCTGCATACATAGGATGAGTAATAGATGGATAGATGGAGAGCATTTGATATCCTCCTTCAAGATACATTTTGACTACCAGAAAAGATTACTTTGTAATAATCAGCAGGGAGCTCAAAAAGGTAACATTCAGTCTTGAATTGTCAAAGATTGGTTTCCCAGGAGGCTCACAGAGATCAATTTCTGTGTAAGGAAATAGGGGGAAGCATATTTAGGCAATTGAAGAAGTAGAACATTCCATGAGATCTTGGACAAGTAAGACAGGAACACTGGAGTGCCTTTTAGATTCTCTGGGATCAGGTTAAAATGGCTAGGCCTCATTCAGAAGATGTGGATTGCCTGGGGAGGGGTGTAACATTGGGCCAGGAGGCACTCTGTTTCTGAGACAGACTCTGTAGGAACTGACAAAAGAAGGTAGTCAGTTACCTGACAGCACGCTACATGGCTGAGCAGCAAGTCCTTCTTGGAAAGAACATTTGGGAGGTGCTGTTCACATCCTAACCAACTCTTTCTATTGTGGTTAAAAATGCACTATAAATAGAACTGATGCTCTCACTACTGAATTCTACCAAAAATTTAGAAAGGAATTAATACAAATTCTACTCAAACTCTTAAAAAAGTTAAAGAGGAGGGAATACACCCAAACCACATCTACTAGGTTTAGTATTAGCATTACCATGATACTAAAAGTAGACAAGACACACACTCAACAAGAAAACTGCTGGCCAGTATCTCTGAGGAGCATAGATGTAAAAATCCTCAACAAAATACAAATAAACCAAACTCAGCAACATATTAAAAAAAATCATTCACCAACATCAAGGGGAATTCATCCCAGTGACCCAAAAGTGGATCAACACACACAAATCACTAAATGCAATGTGTCTGGCTTGGCGCCTGTGGCTCAAGCAGCTAAGGTGCCAGCCACATGCACCTGAGTTGGCAGGTTCGAATCCAGCCTGGCCCGCCAAACAACAGTGACAGCTGCAACAAAAAAATAGCTGGGCGTTGTGGAGGGCACCTGTAGTCCCAGCTACTTGGGAGGCTGAGGCAGGAGAATCACTTGAGCCCAGGAGTTGGAGATTGCTGTGAGCTGTGATGCTATAGCACTCTAACCAGGGGGGCAGCTCGAAGCTCTGTCAAAAACAAACAAACAAACAAAAAAAACAAAATGCAATGTGTCACATTAGCAAAACCAAGAAGGAAAACCAAATCATCATTTCAATAGATAATTTTTAAAAAGCATACAATATAATTCAACATACATTTGTAATAAAATCCTCTACAAACCAAGTGCAAAAGTCACATACCTCAAAAATAATAAAGGCCATTTATGTTACACCCATGGTTAACATCATAAGCAATGGCAAAAAATTGAAAGTTAGTCCTCTAAAATCTGGAACAAAGTAAGGATGCCCCTGTTCATCACTACTATTCACCATTAATACTGAAAGTCTTGGCTGCGGACATTAGACAAGAGAAAAAAATAAAGTACATCCAAATTGGAAAAGAAAAAGTTAAATTAGCTATGTTTGTAGAAAACATAATGTTATACTTAGAAACCCTAAAGACTATACCTAAAAACTGCTAGCACTAATAAATGACTTCAGTAAAGTTTTAGGTTGTAAAAACAATGTCAAAAACTGGTAGAATTTATATATGCCAATGGTACACGTAAACACTCTGAAAAAGAAGTCAAGAAAGCAATCCCATTTATAATAGCTTAAGAGAATTTAAAACACATAAGAATCAAATTAACCAAAGAAATGCAAGATCTGTATAGGGAAAATGGAAAACAGTGAAGGCAGAAATTGAAGAGGACTCATATAAACATAGAAAGGTAGTTCATATTCATGGACTGGAAGAACTAATACTGTTAGAAGTACCCGAAGCAATCTACAGATTCAGTGTAATCCCTACCAGAATACCAATGACATTCTTCTCAGAAATAGAGAAAACAATCCTAAAATTTATGGGAAACCACAAAAGGCTGAATAGTCAAAGTAATCCTGAGCAAAAAGAACCATGATAAAGGCATTATACTAGCTGGTGTCAAAATATACTGCAAAGTATTGTCGCCAAATCAGTATGGTACTGGCAAAGAAACAGACATATGAACAATGAATAGAGAAAGCAGATATAAATCCACACCTTTATAGCCAACTCATTTTGAACAAAGTTTCCCAAAACAAAATAGGGAAAAGAAGGTCTCTTTATAAATGATGCCGGGGAAACTGGATGACCACGTGCAGAACAATGAAACTAGACTCCTATCTCTCACTGTATAAAACAATGAAATCAAAGTGGATTGAAGATTTAAATTTGAGATATTAAGCTATAAGACTATTTGGAAGCATTAGCTGTAATTTTATTGACTGTAATTGTAAAATGCTTTCCTTAGTATATTTTATTTTTTATGTTTTTTTTTTTCAAAATATTGAGGCAGTATAAAGGTTTTTGGTTACATGGATCACTTTTGTAATGTGTAAGTCATCTATCTGTGTTTTCATCACCCCAAGGGGATTCATTGTACCCATTAAATTGGCTTTTGCACTTTCCCCACCTTCCCCCCTCCTTCTTGATTTCCACTGAATTTTACTTCCCTGTGTGCACTTACATGCTCATCAGTTAGTTCGAATTTAATAACAAGTACACATGTTTGATTTTCTAAACTTGATTTTCTTCATTTTCTTGATTAAACTTCATTTTCTTCATGCTCAGCTCTTATCCCACTAGTCAATACCCATGGTATATGTCACATATCACTTATCTTTCCCAATAAGAATTATCTGAATATTTACTAAACAAGGTGATCCACCTGGTATTAAAAGTTATGGTTTTATTAATTGGGAACTAAATTAATGCAAGTAGATGAGACATGTTTTTGAAAGTCAGGATATAGACATGTCTCCCAAGGTTTATTAAAGTGGCATTCATCTTTAAGTAAAACCAGAGCATTGAAATTATAAAGTTTAAGTCCTCTGCTGAAATTCTGAAACATTTTATTAAGTGATTTTTTTTTTTTTTGAACAGAGCCTCAAGCTATCTGCCTGGGTAGAGTGCTGTAGCATCACAGCTCACAGCAACCTCCAACTCCTGGGCTCAAGCA
>NW_003852467.1:948702-974926 GCF_000181295.1 Otolemur garnettii
CCTGCCACAACACCTGGCTATTTTTTGGTTGCAGCCATCATTGTTGTTTGGGGGGCCCGGGCTGGACTCGAACCTGCCACCTCAGGTGTATGTGGCTGGCACCTTGGCCACTTGAGCCACAGGCGCCAAGCCATTATTAAGTGCTTTTTATATTCATTTCCATGTAGTTGGAATGCTAAAAGTGTTCAGGTTATATGAAGGTTATAAAGGTCAAATGAAACTAAATAATAAAATACATATAATTAACAGTATTCAGACAATTCAATACATTTGATAAAAGTAATTAAGTGGAGAATGAAAAAAATACATTTAGCCTTATGTCAAATGGAAATTTATAAGCAGAATAAAATATTTCTAGTAGTTGTATTATATTCTACCTTCATTTTCCACTTGAGAGAATTGCCTGAAAAGTTACTTTAGCTATGTTTTAGTGTGCCTTGGATGCACTTGGTTCACCTTACTCATCTTAAAAAACATATTTTTAATCTGTGCATCCCAGAAAGGCAGATAAAAGAAAATATTAATTTACCTATGTTACAGCTACTAAGTTGTTGTCAACCTGAGTGCATTTCATGTGGTTGAATTCTGTGTTTGAATCACTCTCTGGTCTATTCTATGTGATGCAGGTTCCTCCATCTTTCAAAAATAATAAGGTATTTAAAACCAAGACACATAGACCAATAGCACGGAATATAGAACCATAAATAAATCCACTTGTCTACAGTCAGCTGATTTTCGGCAAAGGCACCAATAACACACATGGTCTCCTCAATAAATGGAGCCCGGAAAACTGGATATCCATAAGCTGAAGAAATAAACCAGGTCCCACTTTCTTACTATATAGAAAAATCAACTCAAAATGGATGAAAGACTTAAATTCTGTATAAAATCTGAAACTATGAAACTATTAGAAGAAAACATAGGGGAAATGCTTCAGGACATTGGTTTGGGCAAAGGTTTATGAAGAAAAATTCAAAAGCACAGACAATAAAAGCAAGAGTAGAAAAATGAGATTATAGGGAATTGTATAAAACTAAACAACTTCTACACAGTAAAGGAAACAAATAAATTGAATAAGAGACAGCCTGCAGAATGAGAGAAGATATTTATGAACTATTCATTTGATAAAGGACTAATATCTAAAATGTAGAAGAAACTCAGTAGCAACAAAAATCCACTTAAAATCTCATACACAAATAGCAAACAAGTATATTTCACAAATGCTCAACAGGGAAATGCAAATCAAAACCACAATGAGATATCACCTTACCCTGGTTAGAATGGCTATTACTTTTGTATAGCAAGGTTGGCAAAATGTTACTGCAGTATAAAAAAAGTCAGTGTAATTAAAATTTTTACCTTCTAATTTTTTTAAAATGGAAATTTTTGTATCTTCTAAACATTCCAAGATTTTACATCATATTTACACATTTTTAAATACATTTCCCAGTAGCAAAATATTCAATACATTTATGATGAAGACTGAGCATTGATTTACCTATAAAGTAAGAATATAATGCTTAATTAATGTATTAATGAGGAAGATATAAATTATATTTAATTACTTATTTAACCCCCCTAATGACTAACATATTTAGATGTTTGTATGTGCAAAGTTTCTTTTACATCTGTTTTGAAGTCACTATATAGTACTATATAAATATATATACTCAATTTGTAAAATCCAGTACTTAGAAATCAGCAAGTTCCACAAGTTAACAAGATTGTGTCCAATTATTTGCACGAAAAGACCAAGCTTTCTGTAAAGCAATATCTTGGCCATAATTAGGAAAATCACCAACTGATACTCCTTCAGAGCAGGCAATTACCACTGAGGAGTTTTAGTGCCAAGCAATTCACAGGGAAACATTTTAGTGGCAGATTTTTTTTTAATGACACTGAAATTTCTGTTCAATCTTATTTGCAATCACACTGTGCAGGACCACTACTTGTGATGTCATTAGAGTTACAATAACTATGTTTATTCAATACATGATCATGTTTCATACGGAAAATGGGGTGACATGCAGAATAGTTAAATGACAATGCTAGTGAGTTCTATACTATAAAAGGGAGCTATGGATAAATAGCACAGGATCCTGGAGAACTCCTGCAGTGCGAGGTCTTAACCCTTTAGTTACTAGACCATGAGTGGGTTCAATCTCCAGAAGGAGTATTTGAGGCAGCTCAGGCACCAGATGTAGGCACTAAGACAGTGGCCAATTATCAATTATCCAGAAAGTATGTTAAGATTTTATTTTCTGGCAAGTATGTACCACTGTGTGCCAGTTGAACAGCAGCCCCAATTTTAGTTCAACCTCATCTGCCAGATATCTCTTGTACTAATTTTACTGTATGTTTCTAATTGGCCTCTCATTTAGAATATATGTGGATTAACATTCACTAAAACACCAAAATCTTACCATATAAGCAATGCATTTTATACCACATTGCATATCACGACTAAAAAATAATGTCATGCAATTATTTTAAGTAAACAGATTATGTAATAGCAATACAATATTGGTTGGTAAAGTTGACTTCCATTGTTTGACAATACAGAAAGCACAATACATGCAAACTGAATTTAATAAATAAATAAATGATTGGTAGATGATGGATCTAATTTTCTCATCATTGGATTGGGGAGCTGTATTAATAGAAAAGTAATGAGAGAAAGCTAGAATGATGTATGTGGTCCTGGATCAGAATTTGAGATTTCAGAAAGAATTCCTGTTTTAACTCAATGTAGATACAGGTGGATACATACAAAAATATTTACAGATGTTTATGTTCAGGGATTAGTATACACATGTATATTTCCTTCCTTTGTCAGATGAGAGAACTCAGAAACATTGAGACTTGGAATACACCTAGCACCATTCACCAATAAATAATAACATTCTCCAATAAAAGGAATCCCAGATCCTTGGAGAAATGACCAATACAAGGATTGGTGCAAGGGATATGCAAGATGATTCTGGAATATCTTGTACTTATAGAAAGTAAGAAAGTGCCCCCCCAAAAAATAACCACAAAGATGAAGATATGGCAAAGAGGCACAAGAGCAAACAGAAAAAGTTTCCAATAGCCAAAGCCAAAACAACTTGAGTAATAGAATAAAGTAGTATAGAATTATAATTCAATGTATGAAATAAATATCTGTGAGGTCATACTGACATAGGTAAATGGCTGAATAAAGCAGAAGAAGCAGAAGATGCTTAAGTTTTCACTTCTTTTTTTATTAAGTCATATACACATAGGCCTTGCATACATTTCTGCATATGTGGGGTACAATATGTTGATTTTTAATACAATTTGGAGTGCTTACATCAAACTAATTAATATAGCTTTTGCCTCATTTACTTGATTATTGTTAAGACATTTGTGTTCTATACCTGATAGATTTGACTTGTACCCTTGCAATATGTTCCATAGGTGTGGTCCCACCACTAACCCTCCCTCTATGGCACCACCCCCTTCCCCTCCCTTCCCACTCCATTTCTCTCCTTCATCCTGGGCTATAATTGTGATCTATCTTTCATAAGAAAGTTTGAGTGAATATAAATTGGTTTCATAGAAGTACTGAGTACATTGGCTACTTTTTCTTCCATTCTTGAGATACTTAGGAGAACATAAGGATAGGCAGAGCATAATGACTTCCTTCCATAGAGTACAATATGGAAAGTGGGAAAATGTAGAAGTTTACATTACGGAAACCTGACAAACAGTACCTCCGGCAGATCATCAATGTTAAAATCAACAGGGATAAAAATCATGTCGATAGCAGGACTCATTTGTGATATCACAAATATCAGCCCATCATAAATGATACTTGAAGAGAATGGCATTTTACCTCGGTGGTCTTTTACTCCAAAGACCATGACTTAAGTTTAAAAATGAGAAGTACATCAGACACAGTAAAATTGAGGAAAACTTTATAAAATAACTGACCAGTACTCTTTTGAACTGTCAAGGTCACCAAAGATAAGGAAAGTGAGAAGCTGCCACAGCCATAGAGAGCCTGAGAAAAAATGACAACAAAATGTAATGTTGTATTCTAAATAGGATCCTCCAAAAGTTACCAAAAAAAAAAAAAAAGGTAGGGTAAAACTAAGAAAATTGGAATAAAACATGGGCTCTAGTTAGCAATAATGTATCAATATAGGTATATTAACTATGACAAATGTGCCATTCCAATGTGAGATGCTAACAATGGGGGAAGTGCATATGACTTATATGGAAAATGTTTGTATTGTTTCTAAAACATTTCTGTAATTCTAAAGCTGTCATAAACTTTGCTAAAGGTTATTGAAACAAAATAATTTAGAAAGAGGCAAAATGTCATTCTAGATATGAAACTTCATCTCAAATCGAACTTCTCTCACTTAGTATTTAGATCTAGTAGTGTTTCTGGTTTCTCTGCTATACAATGTAGAGTTATTCAAAGGATAAAATTAGATAATACTTGTTTTTGCTTTCCATTTGCTTATATGCAAAGAGAGAATTAATTAGCAGGATGAACCAAATCTTCTCTAATGTCAGAAAAATACATATATAGCCTAAAGATCCTCACAATGGCACTATTTTCTGGTGGTAATGTTATTTTATCACAAAATGTTTACCAGCTGTCTTGGTCTGTTCTGACTACTATAACAAAATATCTCAGGGTAATTTATAAATGATGGAAACTGATTTCTCAGAGGGTGAAGGCTGAGATGTCCAAGATCAAGACACCAGCAGCATCTGGTGAAAGCTCATTCTTCGGTCCCTTCTAGTAGCGTACTCACACCATAGAAGGGGAAAAGCCTCTTTTTAAAAATTGTTTTCATTTCCTCTATGCATGTACATGTGTTTATTCGGTTTCCACTTTTTGCCTTCACAAAATTAAAGAGGCTTAAAATTTAGTAACAATAACAATGTTTAAGATAAGGACAAGAAACAAAAACCTCAGAATGAATACATTCGGAAAAGAAATCAGATGATTCCTGCAATGAAATATTGAGCAATAGTAATAATAATGATAAGGCAGAAAAAGTAACATTCACATTGTCAGTTAAAAGTATGTCTGTCATAGAATGCTTTGACTCTGAGGTTCAGTATGAAGTTATCAGTTAACTTCTTTTTTTTCCCAAAGTCTCAAAAAATAGACAACTAATATTTATAAATAAAATAGAAGATAATTTCAAAAAACAGATCATGCCAAATCTTATAGACAATAGAAAAAGAAGAAATACTTCAAAATCATTCTACTTCATGTGGATATACCTGATTTAAAATTGGAAAAAATATATTATTATAAAGGGAAATTACAAACACATTTCACTTATAAATGAGGATGCAATATCTTAAACAACATATTAACAAGTTGAATTAAAAATTATTGTTCAAATAATGTACTTTGGTCAAATTAAATCCAATTTATGTGAGAATTAGTCACTGTTTTCTTTTCTTTTTTTTTTTGTTTTCTTTTCCTTTCCCTCACCCCCTCCTGTAAAAGAGGAGGGGAAAAGCCTCTTTTAGGGAAGAGACTCCATTCATGAAGTTTCCACCCTAATGACCCAATCACTTCTGTAAAGGCCGAATCTCCTAAAACCATCATTTTGTGGGTCAGGATTTCAACATATGAATTTGGGGAGCACGCAAACATTCAGGCCATAGCACCAGTGTTAATCTGTCTTGACGGCATTTTCCTTAATTCAGTTTTTATATGGCAATTGCTTCATAAGCTTTACTGTGCATATGAATTACCTAAGGATCTTTTTAAAATACAGATTTTTCAATAGACATAAAATATTTTACATATATATGGGGTACATATGCTGTTTCCTCAGATCTGGAGTGGGGCTAGAAATTCTGCTTTTCAAACAAGCTCAAAGTCTATCTCCAGACCAACAACGCCAGTGCTGTTTCTTGTGAGAAACACCACTTTGCAGGTTCCATCTAAAATTCACTAAACTAGGAAGATAGGGCTCCGATTCTTTTTTTTTTTTTTTTAAGAGACAGAGTTTCTCTTTGTCACCCTCCTAGAGTGCTGTGCTATCACAGCTTATGGTAACCTCCAACTCCTGGACTTAGGCGATTCTCTTGCCTCAGCCTCCCGAGTACCTGGGACTACAGGCGCCAGCCACAATGACCCGCTAATTTTTTGTTGCAGTTTGGCCAGGGCCCAGTTGGAACACGCCACCCTCAGTATATGAGGCCAGCGCCCTATTCACTGAGCCACAGGGCTCCACCCAGGCTCAGATTCTTAACAAGCCACCCAGGCGAGTCATATGCAAGGTAAAGTGTGAGAACCACTGTTCTACAGCAAAGGTTCTCAACTTTGGTTTCCCTTTAGAATCACCTGGGGAGCATTTAAAACCAGTGTCCTGGTTACCCTCTAGTTAAATTACATCAGAGTTTCTTGGCACCAAGAATGTATGGAGCTGGAAAATAATCTTCTTAGTAAAGAATCTCAGGAATGGAAAAAAATATCCAATGTATTCAGTACTACTATGAAACCAATTTATAATCACTCACACTTTCGTATGAAAGATGAATCACAAGTATAACCCAGGATGAAGGAGGGAAGGGGAGGTGGATGGGAAGGGAGTGGGGTGGTTTCATAGAGGGAGGGTTAATGGTGGGACCACACCTATGGAACATACTGCAAAGGTACAAGTCAAATCTATCAAGTATTGAACACAGATATCTTAACGCTGTGATTAAGTAAATGAGATGAAAGCTGTTGTTGTACAAATAATCAACACATTGAAACCCACAAGGGCATAAATGTATTCATGATCTATGTATATACGACTTAATACAAGGAAAAAATATAAATAAATAAATAAATTAATTAACATTTAAAAAAAGAGAACTTTCTCACAGGTTAAAAAAAAAAGAATGTACATGTAGTTTCTAAGGCCTCACAAATTGATATCAATGTCCAGTAGAAGTTGAGAACCACTATGCTAGAATGGGAAAATGGTTAACATTTGAACAATTGTAATATTTGTGTGTAAATAAGCCTGTTTTATATTATCAGGTCAAGTAATTAATAATTTTATCATCTAGCTTAAATTTTATTTTTGTTGTTGTTGTTGTTGCAGTTTTTGGCCAGGGCTGGGTTTGAACCTGCCACCTCTGGCATATGGGGCTGGCACCCTACTCTTTTGAGACACAGGCACTTCACTAAATTTTATTTTTCTTTATCTCATTTTAGTACTCTTGCAAAACAGTTTTTATATTGTTCTCAAAAATTATTCATTCCCACCCTAGGTAATAAAATAAAGATACTATATTCAATTTTTAACATAATGAATATGTCTTAACTTTGGTGGAAAGAAGGAAATAATGAATGGAAGACCTTAGGGATCTGACATTCCTCATTGTTCTTGGGTTTTAACATTGGGGCTAGTCCTAATTCAGGTTGCCCTCAAGGTTACCTGAAACAAGCAGATGAAATAAACTCTTGGATTTCCAAAACATATTAAATTTGGGGGGGGCATTTTTAGAATTACAGTGGACATAATCATCCAGAGCCATTATTTTAACCCTTTGCAAGATCTACATACATTACCAGCCAGATAGTGAACTAATAAATTAGGAAGAGCTAATAAGCCTCCATTATCATTATTAAAAATTCCTTCAGAATGCCATGTTCTCTCTCTACAATCTGCAAATGGAAACCAGGGTACAAAATAGGGGATTTCAGCATCCTCTCACCTCTTAAGCCATGTGATCCCTGTGCTTTCTTAAATCAGACACATCTTCAGACATAACAAGTATCAATTCTGAAACACAAATGATTCGAAAATTATCCAAAGCACTCCTCACCCTTTGTAAAAATTGTTTTCCTACTTCTGCTCCTTCTTTCCTCTTGCCCCAAACTCTATCTTTATGAAGACCTCCAGAGTGAACCCAACGACACTCCTAATAGTAGAATGCTCATGTCTCTGTAATATTCACTGGGATTGTTTTGAAAAAAAGAAAAACTAGAGTACTGATTCTATTATTATTAACAACACTAGTAAATTTACCCACTTATTAGAACTTGCCAGAGACTGTTCTAAGCACTTGGAAAGACTTTCTTGGTAAGTTTGCCAATGACCAACTGCTCAAGTATTATATCCTCACAAACAAAGGTGAGCTTGAGATCTTCACAATGAAGCTGATGTTAATTCTCAAATTAAGGTACCGGCAAATTAGAAGAGTCTTCTAATTTAAATCTGAACTTGAGAAATAAGTCTTACTTTATTAAGAGGAATATGGTGGAAGTGAAGCCTCCTGTGTCTTAGAAGCAACCAAAATACAAAAAAACGAGGTGCATGATTTAGAAAGCACTAGCTGACCCTGCAGAAAAAAAAATATTAATGTTAAAAGGAAAACTATGAACGTCAAAGCAAGAATGACATAATGAAATGGAGGAGGCAAAAGACATGATTGTTTTTATACGTATGTGTGTGTATGTGTTCACACATACACACACATACATGTATACCCCATATATATGGCAAGATATACTACATATGTGTGTGTATATATATGTAATCACGTATATACATTTGAATAAGATAAAACAATGAGATTTGAAGAAAATATGAAATTAAATTAAATAGTGAAATAAAAGACTCTATTCTATTCAATGGATGACTGAACAGCTGAAAACAGATAAGAAGATGAGCTTAAGGTTTTTTCAGCTAAGAGTACGTAGCCTGTTAGGAAGCTCATATTGCAGAAACTAGGCATTAAATCAGCAGTGAGAAAGATTTTCAGGAGTATTTTCAAATTCTTGTTACTAATATGACCTAAGGGCTTGAGACTTCGAGAAATTCTGGTCTGGAATCACAAACACTGAATTCTCTTTAGAAGAAAGGTTGTAACTAGAAGCTGGGCATATATCTACAGGGCTTAAATTCTTCTCTTGAGGCAGGCAACCAGGCCAAACAACTTGTAAAAAAAAATTGAGGAAAGTTCAAGTTATGATTTTCTTGAAAGAAAATTCACCCAACTGGCCTTGTTGTGAGCCAATCTCATAAATTAGAGATGAAGATTTTTTGTTAAGCTCTGTCCTAGCTTCAGATGTTAGACATACTATAAACCAAGGTAGCCCTTGCATATTCAGGGTAACAGCTTCTCCCTCATATACACTTTGAAGGCCAGTTCTATTGGTCTTTTACTAATTTTACTACCAATTTCAATAGAAAATGTAAATAAATTTGCATAAATTTGCATAAATTTGCTGGAATGAAATCCTAAGAGGACTTAAATCTATCCTAAATAAAACACAGACTGAAAATCAATCTGTGCATAATTCAGCAGAAGCCCGTGACCATATATTGTCTCCTATGAAAGCAATTCTGAGGCCATTATTGAAAATTATATGAGTTCAGTTGTTTTAATAAAGACCATATTAATAATATCACTTGGATATTATCATCCAAGTTACTATTTGTAAGAAACTGTATCATATTGAACTTGCCCCCAAGAAGAAAATTTTAGTCCTTCTTTGGTACTGGACGCACTGTATCAGTGGGGATATGCTCCATTTTATCCATGCTCTTCCTTTGAAAGGGAACTTTGACATCAAGCTCCTAGAGATAAAATGGTGTCTACTCACAGTTACTTTGACAATGAGGAAGTATCCTTCAACTAATCTGTTTGTTACCAGTAAAATGATGAATCCTTTCCTATGAAATTCATAGAGCTAAACGTTGTTACAGAAATTTCACTGAAACTGCCTCAGGAACTGTGCAGTGACTAACAATGTTCCAGGAAAAGCTCTGTGTGACTACCCTCCTCAGTTTTCTCTGTGAAGCATTAATGAAGATGGGCAATCTCTAACCCTGGTAAATTTCAGTGATTCTCCTCCCCCACAGCTGTCTTTTGAGGCCCTTTGATGGAATAGTATGGAGCTCAATAATGAGAAATCCTTGTCTTGCTTCAGCCACATGGGATTGTGTATGGGCCCACAGCATCACAATCCATGCATGCAAGAGTTAATACATTCTGCAACTTCTGTTCCCTATAGTTACAGCTCTCCTCATGTCATAGTATGTGGTGAGTGTGGCATCATAGACCATAAGGAAGATAAGACTATGAAATGGCCTCATATATCTAACCTGAGGAGAAGGAACACTAAGTTCTGAATAAGTTCTCAACCTCTTTACCTGTTTAAGAGTTAAGTTTTCTGGAGAAATTCTAGTGGGGCTGACACTTGAAGGGGCATTTGTCTTTAAGATTCCAGAGAAATAGAGATTAAAACATAGGTTAGAGAGTGATACTTAGAGACCAAGAATTAACTCTAAAAGTATGTCAATATAACCAATTTCAGCCACGTGGCTCACACAGGGCCTGGAGATGGAATGCAAGCCTTCATGGCTCTTACTCTAAATATTCTGCTTTCTTCATGAGAGGAAAGACTTCTCCTACTCCAGTCAATCCGTCTTAGTAGTCATAGTCCAGAAAGAAGATACAGATTTCATGGCCCTCATTTGACAGATCAGAGGTAGAAATGACCGTGCCATTCTCATTCAGATTCTACCAAACACTGAACTCCGTCAAACAATGTCAACCCCATCAGCTTGCTGTGCTTCACTATCCTTCACAAGTGCTGACTCTCATTAGAAGGCTTGGAGCAGTTATCCTGAGACACCTGAAACTCCTTATTCTATGGCCTTCCATAGTCACCTCCCATGTCAATGTCAAGGCTGGTGCTGAATCTCTAGTATTGTCCAAGAAAATGTAGAATCAACTTATAGATATGAAAAGAAAGATAATATTTATTATTATAATGATCACTTTTAGGCTATATTCCATTCTTCTGCTTAGCTGTGAAACAACACTGGTTTTGTTTTTCCTTTCAAGGAAAAACAGTGACTTCTATTCTGAACAAACTGAGATGCTGAGCAAAGTTTATGCTCAGCCCTGCACATGGACAATCCCATGCTTCTTTTGTAGAAAACTCTTTCATATAGAAGGTTTGCTAATTGACTATGTCTGGGGAAGAACTATAGGGGTCTGGAAGTCATCTTCCTGTTTTGCCTGAGATCCTGGGGTCATGACTCCGGTCAAGTAGGTTTCTTGGTATAGGTCACTGGTCTGGGCAGGTTAGTCAATCCACTGGAACACAAAGGGGTCCTGGAACGTATCTTAAAAACTACTTTTAGAGTTCTAAAAGGTGCTGTTAACTAAGGAGAAAAGTTAGACTCTTTACAAATACCAGCTGGAAGTAAACAGGGGACAGTGACTATTATTAAGCAAACAAGGGGACAATTACTGATTATTATCATTATTTGTAGCTAAGCCTGTTCCTTCACAGAATTATGGGACTCTTACTCTAGTTCTTACCTTGTAGTCCTTCATCAATTTATAAGGGCAGTTTCAATCCTGGGGGCCCTAGAGGACTTCTAGGTCTGAAAGGTGACCAGTTCCCAAGGAAGCCATGAAGCATAATCTGGAACATTTCACAACCACAATACTACCCCTTGTCCCTAGCCCCATATGAAGATGACATGATTAATAGTCCGGTATTGTCCATACAGAATCATCAAGCACACTACTCTGTCTTTTCCCTCAGGCAACAATATCAAAAGGGCATACACATATTCTACAGGTATATTAATATTATCTCTCCCTGTATATGTTTAGTAATCAGATTTGTCACCATGTTTCATTAAAAGCTAGTAGTTTACTATGGCTAGCAGACACAACTTGTCTTAAGCTTCAGGACCTTGGAGGACATCAGAATATTTCACCTCAAAATATATTTCTTTGACAGATTTTGAGAAACCTGACACAGATCAAAAAGACAGAAATAATTCTGCAAAGCTGTTTTTTGTAGGGGGAGCTTTATGTTTGTAAAGAATTTTCGTTGATGCAGTTAGATCTTTCCTTTTTTTTTTCCTTTTCCTATTTTTTTCTAGGAAAGACTAACTGAGAGTCTGACACCTTTCAAGATCTAAAAAGAAATATTTGTCACCTATTCTCTTTAAGGATGCTACTTGTAAGGTTCCATTTACGTAACAAGACTACCTTTGCTAGCCAAGTATCTTCCTCTCTCCCTCCCATAAACTGTCTTGCGTAATAAAAGCCCCCATTGTTTATGAAATTTTGTACCTCACTGGGGGATTGAGTCTTCATTCTGAAGGCGGTCAGTATACACATTAAATAAATGTGTATGCCCTTCTGATATAGGGTTCTGCTGCTCAGAGCTGGACAGAGACCTCTCCCATTTTTCTGGGCCCAGCCCAGATCTTGTTTCTAGGCACAATCAGGTTCTTTGCAGGCTACATTCTCTGGACAAACGCACTCCAAAAAAAAAAAAAACAAAAAAAAAACAGCCTGACTGGTATCTCATCTGGGCTGCCTCTTAGAACACACACTACTGCTTTTCCCAGAGCAGAGAACCATGCCTTGGGTGGGACCATGTTCCTCTGCAGTATTATACTTTTAAAATTAACTTCTGCCCAAGTGCCAAAGGGTTACATTCTTTCCATCCACCTCAAACCTCTGCCCGCAGGATAAGAAAAGCAATATATAAACCCCTAGACCGAAGGCCCAAACAAGCTGCCCATCTGTGTTCTCCTCTCTGCTACCAGAGGCTTTTGTTCCCCTCTTTCACTTATCTATCTCTTTTATCTTTCAATAAAATCTGTCCTTTTGCTTACTCAGTGGTCCATGGATTCATTCTTAAAATCTCCCAGACCAAGGAACAGGCAGAGAGAAATTTGGCTACTATTAATCAATTTACCTCATGTTAGTGATTTTTCAGTAAAACTTTAGGATGTCAAGGGTCTTGGTCCCTACAATCTTCAGGCAAGTGTGAAGACATTGGGGTATTCTTTTACTAAATTTCTATTTTTCTGGAATTTTCCCTCATTCTCCACTGGTCCATATGTTTCTTGGAAATGCTATAGAATATGTGCACTTACCCTGATTGGACACTGAGTAATGTGGATGCCATCAGTTCTGTGCTTGAGAGTGCCCCACATTCAGTACTTGCCTGTCCCTTTCTTCTTTACTGAGCCTTCTGTGGGAATGACATGTTTGCAGTTTTGATTTTCACTTTTTAAATGTAAAGTTATATTTTTGCAATTATTGAATCATGCTTATAGCTGTGCAATGGCTACATATTTTACTCAGGGTAAAAGCTCAAATCCTTAGAGCTCTAAGGCTCTATTGAGTCCAGGGGTCTGCTACCTTTCTCCTACCATCCTCTCTCTTTGCTCATTGCATTTAAGCCACACAGGCCTCTTTGTAACATCCATCTTGATGGCCTCACAACTGCTCTTCTCCTTTTCTGGAAGGATCTTTCCCCAGATAACCATCTATCTTCTCTCATTTCTTCAAATCTCTGCTTAATAAGCATCTTCTTAAAGGAATTGCTCCTTAACCCCCTATGACACACTCCTTCCTTGGCACTCCCCATGACATTATACTACTCATTTTTTTTTTCCTCTAGCCTCTGTCACTTACCACATAATAGAGAAACTTAACTTTTATTATATTTACTATTTATTGTCTGTCTCTTCCTGTTAAACTCTAAGCTCCACAGGGCAGGGATCTTTGTTTTAATTCTTGATGCAACTTGAGTGCTTAAAATAATGTAGGGCACACAGCAGACACGGAGTAAATATTTGTTGAATTAATGAATGCTTCAAATCTTCACCCACAGTGTCAAATTGCTAATTGTGAATACTGTTAAAGAAATTTGGGTGATCAAATTGGAAACTCTTACTTTGATTGTTTAAGGCCACACATGACTTCAGGCTGAATTGAGTTGAACATTAGCATATTCCTATTAACCAGCTGAAATTTAAATGTGTATCATTTATCCAAAGCACCTGTCATTACAGATATATTATAATTTCCCAGACTATATCTTCTCCTTAGCTATTTATTATTGATGGCTTCATTTGTAAGGCAGCATTGAGGGCCACCTAGAGACATTCAATATGTTCATCTACTTCATCCACAATTAGAGTAAATTATTTACTAGGACACTTTCAATGAATATTATATATGTATAAGAATTTCTGCTATCATAGATAGGTGAATATTTATAGATACATTCCCTAATTACTAAATATAGTTTATTTGACATACATAGCATAAGTCAGATTTGACCTCTAATAAATCAATTAAAATAGCATTTTTTGTTACCAATTTTTCTTAATTTGCACAATATGCCCTTTTATGTTAATAGATGATTAACTATAGATGTAAAGGAGACCTTACTTTAAAATATCTGAATCAACCTTTAAAAAAATAATTTTATCTTTATTTAAAATTCAAAACTATCTCTTTTGCTTTTCTTTTTTTTGTTTAAAGATATGAACCTTTTGCCCAGGTTGGAATGTAGGGGCTATTCACAAGCACTCCTGTTTCAGCTTCCAGAATAGCTTGTGTACTGCACCATGCTTGACTCTTCAAAGCTCTTCAAATACATGACAGTCTTCATTAGTGTTTAGCAAGTTTATACTTTCAAGTTTGTGTTAAGTCTAGTCTATCTATCTTTAGTTACATATTTTAAATTCTGAAGTGCAATTCAGGTTACTTACATAATTAACAGTACTAAATCTTAGTTTTATTTATAAATCCACTCTATATAAACTCCTCTGTCTAAATAGCACTTATCTCATTCATCTATGAGTCCTCCAAACGGAAGAATACTGCAATTTTCATCAGTTTGCCCAAAGGAATTGGCCATTTTAGTGTTGCTGAGTGAATGGCTGCATATGTGAATTAGTTGGGCTGAAAATTTTCTGATTTTAAGATACACAAAGCTTGGGTGGCGCCTGTGGTTCAGTGGGTGGGGCACCAGCCTCATATATGGGGGGTGGAGGGTTCAAACCTGGCCCAGCCAAACTGCAGCAAAAAATAGCTGGGTATGTGGCAAGTGCCTGTAGTCCCAGCTACTCAGGAGGCTAAGGCAAGAGAATCTCCTAAGCCCAGGAGTTGGAGGTTGCTGTGAGCTGTGATGCCACAGCACTCTACTGAGGGCAATAGAGTGGGACTGTCTCTACAAAAAAAAAAAAAAAGAAAAAAGAAAAAGGAAATAAAAATACACAAAGCTTTATTCAGTTACCTCAAAAAGGCTTCCAAAATTGTCCAAAAAATGTAATTTAAAAGCTTAATATCAGGCATGTGTTGTGGCTCTGCTTGCAATCCTAGCACTCTAGGAGGCTGAGGCAAGAGGATCCCTTGTGCTCAGGCGTTGGAGACCAGCATCAGATCTGCTGAACCCAGTAGTCTGAGGTTGCTGTGAGCCAGGCTGAGGCCAAAGCACCACAGCCTGGGATAACAGAGTGAGACATTGTCTCAACAACAACAACAACAAAAAAAGCTTAATAGCACATTAAAAAGCTAAAAGTAATAGGGATTAAAAGCACACACACATACACATACAAAACAATTGATGAGTGATTCCAAACTGCTAGCAGGTGAGCTCAATGTCCATATAGTTGTTTGGCTAATTCAAGCTTTTGTAAAAAATGTGAATGTACATTCAGAGCATCTCCATTCCAGTTTGCTATTTTCCCTGAGCTCCATCACTCCTACTGCTTATACCAGACCTAATTCTAACATCTCTGTTACCTAATGACCACTTAGCATTTGAGTCTGTACTCCCATGTCTCAGGAAAGATCAAATGAACTTATTTATTACCTTATAATTATGATTTGTGACACCCATTCTTTTTAACATAGAAATTATATTAAATTTGACACAAAGATATAGAAAAACAAATCTGGCAAAAACATAACTTAGAATACATGACACATGAGTTACTGTATATTCAAGTAATAACTCGGGTGAAAAAATTAAATTCTTGTTATAATTCAGCAGCTTGGAAGGAAGGTAATTTGGAATAGTTAAAAATATGTAGTCACATTGTTTATATCTTGCCACTTGTATTTAATAATGTTAATGCATCAATATTAATATTAAATCTGTATTACACTTTCTTGATCACAGCAACAGAATAAAGGGGCACTAAGAATACCAAAAGTAGGCTTGGCGCCTGTGGCTCAAGTGGCTAAGACGCCAGCCACATACACCTAAGGTGGCAGGTTCAAATCCCCAGCCTGAGCCCGAAAACAACAATAATGGCTGCACCAGTGTTGTGGCGGGCGCCTGTAGTCCCAGCTACTTGGGAGGCTGAAGCAGGAGACTCGCTTGAGCCCAGGAGTTGGAGGTTGCTGTGAGCGTGATGCCATGGCACTCTACCCAGGGGGATAGCTTGAAGCTCCGTCTCAAAAAAAAAAAAAAAAAAAAATACCAAAAGTAAATACATCACTTGGCTAATAAGGATCCTGGTCAGATTAAGGATAAGTCACTCATAAATGAGATGTCATACTCCTTTCAAATGCTCTTGCTTTTGAGAGGACATCCCTCCTGTCCTTTAGGACCAGGGTAAGCCTCAACTCTAGCACAACTTCTGTAACCAAGTTCACTCTCAAACCAAGAGCCCATCTTCCTTTAGGCAGACTTATTGCATTTATCAGATAACTATTTATTAACAAATACAGGTCTGTAAGTTTTAGTGTCAGTGATTTAGCACCTAAATTTAGTACATAATTTAGATTAGTGCAATGTAATATGTCGATCTCAACATATTACATTGCACTAAAGTATGTATGTACATTTCACAGAACCAATGGAGTCCTCCTTTATTGAGAGATGGCCAATTTCTTCTGTTCTAATACTTGTAGTGATAGTAATTCCTTGTCTTGGGAGGAAACCATTCCACTGGCGACCAGCCTCGAGAAAACACTTCCCTCCCTGAGTTGAAACCTGCACTCCTTCATTTCTACCCATCAGATATGTTAGATATATTCTTATCAGCAGTACAGGAAGAGCCCTCTTTTTTTCTTTACTAATGAATTTCCAAAATGGGACACTGAAGATAAATGAGCCAAATAAATTAAAAGTGCCATTTGTTAGCTGGGCATTGTGGCAGGCACCTGTAGTCCCAGCTATCTGGGAGGCTGAGGCAAGAGACTTGCCTATGCCCAGGAGTTGGAAGTTGCTGTGACCTGTGATGTCACAGCACTCTGCTGAGGGCAACAAAGTGAGACTCTGTCTCTTAAAAAAAAAAAAAAAAGAAAAGAAAAAGAAAAGTGCCATTTGTTATGGCCATTAAGGCACACGGTCAATTCAGTTAAACAATGATGGAGCACATAAGCACAGTGTTAAGAGATGGATAAAAATACTTAAGGGAATTTATTTAGATGGAATTTACAATCTAATGGGAGATACCAATAAATATAAATGTAAATCTAATACACAACATAATTTAACAAATGCAATAATTAACACAATTAATGCAATAATTAACCCAGTGTACTGGGTTTCAGGAAGAGAGCCAAAGAAAGAGGGAGAGAAATTTACACTTTTAAAGTGCCTACAACATGTAAAGTGGGTTCTTTCACAAAATCTACCTTCTTCAACCAATAACATCTATCGGTAAGAGATAATGAAGAAAATGAATTTGAAGGTGGGACATAGTGGAGAGAGAAAATAAACATTATGATAGTCCTATAGGCTTAAAGTTTGAAATGGTCACTCATTGAAAATTTTTATTATAATAGTATGCCAAAAGTTGAACAGACTTTTCCAAATTCACTCTTCTGTAGTAGAAGCAAGCATTTCAGTATGAGATGAAGATAGCCACAGCTTCTTAGAAGAACATTGTGGATGGATCAGAGCAGAGGGTATCAGACTCAGCCTTTTTATTTAGGTGCCAAAACATATTTAAAATTTCAGAACAGCCTTCATAATTGTTGGGAAGTTCTTTGTTGGCTTTACTGATTCTAGAATTTTGATAAGTACAAAAGAAATTATCCCTAAAATACTAACAGTTTTGTAGTAATATATGTAAATTAAATATTAAAGAAGTGCTATAAAAAATCCCATTTTTTTATACGGTTGGACAATTAAGTTCATGAAATTATCCTAGAAAAACTGCTTTCAAAGGTGGACTAGCTGCTGGCATCAGTGCATAGCTCCCCACCTTCAAAAATGACCTTAGTGATATTCAGCAAGGAAGTATGTAGCACATTTTCTAGGATGAGTTCATGAATGTAACTGTCAGACCTCATATAATGACAACTCTATGGCCATTGTGAAAAAGAGTTCAAAATTGCTTTGAAGGGTGGACCAGGTGCTGGCATCATAGCTTCCCAAGAGGAGTACTTCAAAGGTGATCACAGTTATACTCAGCCATGAGATATGTAGCACTTTTGCTAGGATGAGTTTGTGAATTTAATTTTCTGACCTTATAGACTGAACAAAGATTTAGGGACTACCTTTGGCACAGCACACAATTTTCTTGGTACTGGGATATGACAGTTAACTAAACACGTATTTTCCCACAAATTCCCTTGCTGGAGACCAAGACTAAACAAATAAATATACTACTTTCAGGTGGTAAGCATGATTTATAATGAAAACTGGAGGAAATTAAGGGTTTGGAGAGTCCTATGGAGGTAAGGACTACTTTTTGGTAAAGCAGAAAGTCACTGATAGCATTTCAGCAGAGACCTAAAGTAGCTGAGGGAGGGAGGCGTTTTAATGTCTAGGAAAAGTAACAGAAGATGTCCAAAGGGCACAGGGAGCCATGCCTGCTGTGTCTAAAGACCAGCAAGAAGACTGTTGCTGATGGGTGGTCTGAACGAATAGATTCTTGGAGGAATAAGGGTAGAAGACAAGGTGGAAATGGCCAAGGGGGTCATGCAGACCACCTGAAGGATGGGGGCTTTCAACTGACATCAGCTGGAAAGCCATAAGAGGCATCTTCACAGAGGAGCAACATGAGCAGCCTTGTGTTTACAAGAATCACTTTGCCTGCTCTGTGAGAACAGGTGGTACCTTATCTTGATCATAAAAATAGACTGTACCTTATTTTAAACTATAATAATAGCCTATATTAATAGTAATATAATGGTAATAGTAGTCACAAATATAATAACCACAATACCATGCATAAAGAGAGTACTTATTATATACCAGGTAATATTATAAGAATTTTACACAATTTTCTCAGTTATCATGAATAACCAGTACCTCCAAGTTGAAAATATAGAAACTGAGGCTTCAAGAGGTTTGAGTAACCAGCCTATAGTCACACAGCTCAACAGTGTTAGAGTCTTGACCTGGTAAGTAATTGGACACCAGGGAGGATTCTGTGTGAACGCATAGGAGAATATCTTGAGTAAATTTTAGAATGCGTTCCCATCCATTCCATTCCAGAGATTCATATTTAATTGGTCTGGAGTGGAGCTTGAGTACTGATATTAATTTAAGTTCTCTAGAGGATCTTAATTTAGAGCCAGAGTGAAGACGACTATGAATTAACAGCTACATATAATGCCTAAAATCACATAGTAGAACAATTCGTTTCAAAGTTATTATTTAGTGAGATAAAAGCAACATCAAAAAAACCCTGAGCTGTCTTTCTGGATTGAGAAAGAAAAAAACCTTCAGTGCAAACCCAGCATAATTCTGCTTAAAAATGTTGTTATTATCAAGTAGTAATAGCTCTGTATAGTTTTAAAGGGAGAGTAATTTTAGTGCACCATCTGTTCTCCATTCCACGCTGACCTTGGTCAGTCCCAGAAGGGTGATGGTTTTTCAAATATTACTGCTTTCCAGAGTACCTATGATCAGCTTTCACTCACACTCAGTATTTGACATCTGTTCCTGTGATGTAAAAGTCAAAGTCTTTTCCTTGGCTTCATTAGTCAGTGGTAATTTGAGTTCCATGTTCAGTAAAAATGAAACCATCCTAATAAAATGAATTAAAACCAAATTGCTGGGATTTTAACAATAACATAGCCTTTAAAAAGCATAGGTGAACATTAACTTGCTCTTTCCCATAGCCCACTCCCTTATAGCTGTTTACTGCTTAAGAGTTAACATACCCTTTGTCAGAAAGTCCTCCAATTTCTCTGAATTGCGCCTATAGATAACAACTTCAGTGTTAAATGTAAGACTGTTTTCTAAGATATTTTCTTGACTGCATTTCAGTGGGACCACGGACACCAACCAGTCCTGTGAGCCTTGCCAAGGAACTGACTCAGTGCAAGAATGTAGTTCTTACATTTCTTTAATTTCATCCTCCAGCTCCAGCCAATTAGTTATGCCAGGGTCCAGCCCCCCTGCCTGCCAAAATTCCCTTAAAAAGCCCAGCCCAGAACTCTTGTAGGAGACTGATTTGAGAGTTTTCTCTGATCTCTTTGTTTGGCTGCACAATGATTATGGAATTTTTCTCTTCTATGACCCCTGCTGTCTTAGTGGTCTGATTACTGTGCAGCAGATAAAAAAGTCTAGTGGCCTTGTAACAACAACATTGATGATTTCAATAAGCTTTTATGCCTTAAACTTAGAAAATTTAGAATATAATACAGCAGGAGTAGTGCCTGTGGCTCAAAGGAGTAGGGCGTTGGCCCCATATACCAGAGATGGTGGGTTCAAACCTGGCCCTGGCCAAAAACTGCAAAAAAAAAAAAATATATATATATATATATAAAATATATAAATACTGCAGTCATGACCTTCATTAAAAAGGATAAACATAGATGTGAATAGGATCAAAAAGGCTACAGAGGAGTAGGAGGAAAGCCTGGCCTCAAAGATAAGGGAGTAAGAAATGGCCCTGAAGTAAATGAAGAGTTTCAGTTGTGACTCAGTTGACCAACTATGTCCCATTTTCCATAAAATGCAGTTTTTAGCTTGTGATACAGAGAGGGGTAATGATCACAGTTACAGAACAATGCACACTATAAATGCTACAAAAATCACAAGACTAGTAGTTACCACCATATAATTATCAGGAAAGCAGGTAGCAATTATGGTTAAAAAGAAGGAAAATGGGCACATGTAGCAACTAAGGTAAATGTATAGAAAAGAATATGTGAAGATGTAAAAGGACCAATGAAATACCTTACAGATAACTATAGGAACAATAAGATAAGGATAGGAGAATGAGATAAGATACTTATATCTGTGTACTGTCTTTGGAATGGGGCTCTCCTCTCACCTGCAAGGAAGGGCCATTTTCTTCTCTTTGGAATTGTCTATGCTTCAGCAAAACTTCCTTTCTCTCTCTCTCTCTTTATTTCTTTCTCTCTTTCATTCTTTCTTTCTTTCTTCTGCACTTAGAAGTCTCTATGATTTTACTTTTATGTTCTGTCTGTGTTGCCTTTGTTACTTCTCAATTGAAATTTCTACTTCTGTTGAGTATCTGGACCAGGTACTTAGGAACTGAAGACAGCAAGGGAGTCACTTAAAAAAACCCATATATATAATATATGTTATATATATATAATATATATGTTATATATAATGTAGATATTATATTGTACATAATATAATATTAATAATATTAATCAATTAATTAATAATAACAATATAATCTATGTTATTATATTATAACATATCTCTAGTAGTCCCAACAGTGATTCAAGGTTAAGTTTTCAGAAACTAAAAGAAAGACACTATACTGGTAATTCTCTAAGAATTCTAGTCACATAGCCCTTTTGTAGAAACGTCATTAACATGCTCAAAAAATTCAGTGACCATTATTTTTCTATCAGAGATTAGAAACCAGAGGGATTAGAATCACTGTAAAGAAAGACATTAAATCAATGATAAGCAAGAACTCCCATTTGCTTAAACCAAAAGAATAAAAACAGATCTGAAGGCCAGGCATGGTGGCTCACACCTATAATCCTAGCACTCTGGGAAGCTGATGTGGTGGATTGCTTGATCTCAGGAGTTTAAGACCAACCAGAGTAAGATCAAGAGCTCATCTCTAAAAACAACCAGGGGTTGTGGCAGGAGCCTGTATTCTCAGCTACTCTGGAGGCTGAGGCAAGAATAGCTCTTGAGCCTAAGAGTTTGAGGTTGCTGTGAGTTACGATGCCACAGTACCTGGACAGAGAGAGACTCCACCAGGGTGACAGAGAGAGACTCTGTCTCTAAATAAATAAATATCTGGACTTAGATAAAGAGAGAATTGATAATGAAGAATGTGGAAATAGGGAGAATGTTCTGGCCTCAGGATTCGCCTGAATCACAAAAATTAAACTGAAAAATAATTTTCTTTTATAGGGAGGGATAAGCCGGGCTAGAAGGAACTTTTGGAGGGAAAGTGGAGGAATGAGCGGGCTGAGCAAACAATATGATCAGGGCTGTTTATTTCTCACTATGGTAAGCCATTCTTAGAAAGATCTGTGAAGAGAGAATGGTCTGCATTTTTCTGTTTAATCAGACTCGAAGACAAGCCGGATTTCAGGGCAGGGCAGAGAAAAGCCCAACTAAAAGTTTGTAGGTAAGTCATAGGCAACTATGAGCACTTGGTTGAAACCCTGCCATTTAATACTTAATTCGTTAATGGTCACTGATCAAGAAACTAGAAGTTAGGTTAGAATTCTAGGTCATATTGCAATATATAGATTTTTGAGAGTATAATGGTTTCCATTCATTTGAAAAATAGGAAGTTTAGATGAGCAAATATTTTGTATGCCAAATGTTAGTATTGATCTCAAGATAGAAGATTAATGTATTAAATGAATATCATAAATTATATATTCTAATTGGTCAAATGTTGCTCTATTTCATACCTGTTAATATAACAAAGGTGAAAGAGTGCCTTCCAATATCCCCTTGGATACTAGAAAAGCTCTCTATGAAAATGGTTAGGTGCCTATATGTGATATATTCCTGTCCTATAGTCCTGTCCCAGTATTATAAAATGTATATACAGTTGACCCCTGAAAAAGTTGGGTTTGAACTTCATGGATTCAGCTATATGCAGATTTTTTTTCTTACAGTCTCCTTACAGACTGTCAAAAATTGCCAATATAGTGCCAACTTTATTGCAAATCCTCACAGTGGGGTATTGAGAAAAGTTTTCAATTAGTAGTAATTGCACCTCAGAAAAACCTCTTTGGCTATGGTACTGCCACTGCCCAAAACTTATGCAGATTTTTTTTTCAACCAAATGTGTATGAGAAATACAGTATTTGCAGAATGCAAAACCTGTGTACACAAGAGCCAAATTTTTGTATATGTGGGTTCAGCAAGGCTGAATAAGAAACCTCAGTATGCATGGATTTGGGTATATTCAGGAGTATTTGGGTATATTCACTGGGGGTGATTGTATACTCTAACTTATTCAAGAATACGGCTGTAGTTAAGTGGACTTAAATAATTTATCAGAAGGAAGGTGGGAGACAAAGGTATCATATTAATCTCCAATATGTAACATAAATAGACAATGTTAAAAATTTTTAAAGTTTAGAACAATTGTTATAAATTATAACACAAAACTATTTCCCGACATTAAAGGCAGAACTAAAGGATTGCTGTAGGTGCAAAGGGAAAGCTTACCCTTTACTATATCTGAAGGTTTGCTGAAAAATCAACTGACAAAAGGCAGATTAATTGAAGAAAAGACAAACAAAACTTTATTATAATGTATATAGCATGGAAAAATTAGAAGAAAATTATTAACCAATACCACAGTGGGGTACAGATATATACTCGTCTTCATAAGGAGATGGGAAATGTGGGGGGTTTTTGTTTGTTTTTGTAGAGACAGAGTCTTACTTTATTGCCCTCAGTAGAGTACTGTGACGTCATAGCTCACAGCAACCTCCAGCTCCTGGGCTTAGGCGATTCTCTTGCCTCAGCCTCCCGAGTAGGTAGGACTACAGGCACTGGCCACAATGCCTGGCTATTTTTTGTTGCGGTTTGGCCAGGGCCAAGTTTGACCCCGCCACCCTCAGTATATGGGGCCGGTGCCCTACTCACTGAGCCACAGGTACTGCCCAGGGAACTGTATGCTATTTTAAGGGGGATAGCAAATGATTTTTAAGGGAATTAAATGGACTTGAAGATTGTACAATGGCTTGGGATAAAGTTTGTTGGGCCCTCAGTGCAGTGTGGCAAAAGTCTGGTTGTATTGACAAATTTCAGTCATTTTTCCTGCCAAATATGTTAAGTTAATTAAAACTCAGGGAAGGTACCAGAGGTAACTTTTCCCTTCTTTGGATCATCTGGACTTTAAGCAAATAAGGAAATTTATCTTGTGCTTTGGGAAAGAAAGAGGATTGAGAGGGATGTCATACAGATCTTGGGGCTGTTTCTTCAGTTCAGCAGGTCAAAGCACCATATTTTGGGATATTGTTTTCTGAGCCCCAACATTGCCAAAGATAACTAGACTACTACAATATCATTCGTACATCGTGCAACATAGGCTTTGAATTGGTAGAGAAAGGTAAGATGGGAATATAAACCTATAGTATTTGGTGAGAAATTTACATGCAACCAAAACATGGGGGTGGATTTATAGAAGTTCCCAGGATGGCATTAACAAGTCATCTTTATAGCTACACATATATTAGAAAGTATTTAGGCTTAACATTAGGGAACAATCAATCAAGCAAGCAAGCAAGCAAGGGGGGGATAGTACCTTCCCTCATTCTATGAGTTATTGTGGAAGGGTATTAACATCACTTGTTGGTGTATCTAAGTCCTCAACGGTCTGGAGTTTAAATTGTGGGTTATCAAAATGGATATGCACACACAAAAAATCTTTTAGAATGAACAAAAAGACAAGAAGTCAGTGAGTTAAATGAAACTGAAGAGAAAATTAGGGGACAATCTAAGGGCAATCACATGATATAGGGAATAATCAATGACGATGGACAAGCTTGGTTTCAACTTTGGCATTGCCGTTGACTAGCTATTTAACTTTGGGACAATTAAGTTCTGAGTTCCAGTTTCCTCCTCTTTCAAATGATATGAACATTTCCTTCATTTGTAGGAACCTAGTAGCTAAATGTGTGTGTGTGTGGGGGGGGAGGCTCCAAAGGCATATCAAATAGTCACAATAGATAAGCCTTATTTAGATGCTGTTTCAAAGTACTTAAAGAAGAAATGCCAGCAAAAAAGTGTACACAATTATAAGACAATCAAGGACATATAAACAATGCCAGGATGTTTGAGGCTATTAAGGAATAATTTAAAAATATTTTTACCATGCCCTCCACAAAAAGGAGTGTGTGTTATATAAACACTATTTCAGGATAAAATTATGTGATGATTGGGATTTGTTTTAAAACAATCATGAAAAATATGTGGCTTTCACTGTTGAAGCTGAGTGAAAGATACAGGGAAGGTTTATTATAGTTTTAACTCTACAATTGTGTGAATTTTTTAGTATTTGCCATCATAATTTTTTTTTTTTTTTTTTTTTTGCAGTTTTTGGCCGGGGCTAGGTTTGAATCTGCCACTCCTGTATATGGGGCTGGCACCCTAATCCTTTGAGCCACAGGTTCTACTCCCATAAAATCTTTTTTTAAAGTACCTATGTCTTAAGAAGTGGCATACCAATAAGTACTACATGAAGTAATGTATATTCAGAGCTTAATCTTTTGTTGAACACTAATTGGGCACTGAAGAGAATGATTTAAATGGAGTAGCACCATTCTTTGAGCAACAGCTTTCCAACCTTTCAGGTATGTGCGAATCACTTACAGATCTTGTGAAAATACAGAATTATTTTGTATTTCTGTAGAAGGCCAGAGCTTGTTAGGACCAACGAAAATGAAGGCTGGAAAATTTAGTTGAACCTGTGAATTAAAATAAAATACTAAGATTCCCTCCTCAGTGACTGACCTACTAGACCTTCTCTTGACCAAGGGGATCCCTAAAACTGAATTACTAGCCATGACAATGGAGATCAGACTTGCCTCATAATGCCCCTCTCCCCTTCTTAGAGACCTCCTCTGCGACTCACTAATAGGCCTAAGGCTATATAAGACATACCTGCAGGTCCTTAATATACATAACAAACCAATTGAGTCTGTCCAGTACTTTTTCTGTAAGTAACAGACCCTTTATCTCAAGTGTTCTTTTTCACTGACTTCTGGTATTTTAGCCTAACTCTTTTATCCAATTGTCAACTAAAGAATCTTTAAATCCACCCATAGCTTATAACCTACTACTTCCAGATGTCCCACTTTTGGGGGCCAAACCAACGTATGTTTTACAGGTACTGATTTGTGAACTCACCTGTAATCACTGTCTCCCTAAAATGTGTACAAACAAACTGCAACCCTGCCACCTCCAGTCCATGTGTTCAAGACTTCTTGGGTGTGGCTCCAGGTCAATGGTCCCCAAATTTGTCTCAGAATAAACCCTAAATGGCTTTTTTTTTTTTTTTTTTTT
>NW_003852467.1:974946-982144 GCF_000181295.1 Otolemur garnettii
TGTGTATCTTCTAGGTCCTGACCAAACCCTGCAGGTTTCAGTAGGGTCACCTTATGGACAGAACCTCAACTCTGCCTTTTTTTTTTTTTTTTTTTGCAGTTTTTGGCCAGGGCTGGGTTTGAATCCGCCATCTCCAGCATATGGGGCTGGCACCCTACTTCTTTGAGCCACAGGCGCTGCCCTAAACCTTAAATGATTTTATTGAGTATGGTTTCTTTTCCCTTGACAAACCCACAGTGGAGAATCTTTCAGCGGAATGGATTTGTGACGAACATGCAAATAACTACCAGAAAAGGTATCAAATCCAGCTTTGAAGAGGAGTTGTAACTTGATTGAAGTGCCTCTTAATCTTAAAACAATTTTTAACTCCATGCCCTAGAGGTTATTTCACAGTTATCTTTAAGTAAGCAATCTTTTTTTAAATGAATCATTTGAAAACTATTTCAAAAATAGTATACATATCTTAAAGAGGAAAATGATGGAAATTGAAAATTAAATAGGAAAAAATAAAAAAAAACACATTTGTGAGGACAAGGTATTTTTAGCTTCCTTACAGTCTTCACACATTGATGTTTATTTACAATAATATTTATTTGGCAGCTTGTTTTGGTAGAATGACATTTCCTAGAATTTCTTTTCTTTTATCATTATCATTATTATTATTATTATTATTCGTGGAGGCCAGGTTTCACAGTGTTACCCAATTTGGACTTGTGCTCTTGATCTCAAGCCATCCTTCTACCTCTCATATAGAGTTCCCCCACTCAGGGCTGAGCAAGGACTCTCATTTTTGAGTTCCGAGCAAACAGACTTTTTTTCCAAACCACAATCTCTGGACACAAGCAGAATTTGATCTGGAGCCCCTCTTGTAGTGGAAAATAATATATACCTAGGGCAGGAACTATGAGAACATTTATATTGCCTAATATAGGTAATTACCTATATATATATATATATGTAATTATATATATACCTATATACTACCTATATTACCTATATATACCTAATTATACATATATATATGTGTGTGTGTATATATATATATATATATACAGTATATATACCCATATAGGTATAATTACCTATATATATATAGGGTATATAGGGTTATAAGGTTATATACCCTATATATACCTATATATACCTATATAGGTTTATATACTCTCTATGTGTATATAACCCTATATAGGGTATATAGGGTGTATAGGATATATAACCTATATAGGGTCTATAGGGTTATAGGGTTTATACCTATAGGGTATATAGGGTTATATATACCTGTATAGATATATACCTATATAGAGTTATAATTACCTATTATATATATAGGGTATATAGGGTTATCTCATGTAGGGTTCCCCCATTCAGGGCTGAGCAGAGACTCCCATTTTCTAGTCCTGAGCAAACAGACTTTTTTTCCAAACCACACTCTCTGGACACAAGCAGAATTTAATCTGGATATCCCCTCTTGGAGTGGAAAATGATATATACCTAGGGCAGGAACTATGAGAACATTTATATTACCTAATATAGGTAATTACATATATATATATATATATATATCGGACCTAATTTATTTGCTAATACATTTGTTCACTAGTCAACATGAATGAGATGTCTGTAAGCTCCTGAGGGAGGGTAATGTACCTTCCCTGGATACCTGACCTGATGGCAAGCCCCATACTAACCTCAAATAAAAGACCCATGTGGGTCTTCCCATTTGGAAATTTCCCCCCCTTCTGTTGTCTAAGGCTTTGTTGCCCCCCCCTTCTGTTGTCTAAGGCTTTGTTGCCCTTCTCCCTGTGTCCTTCTCTGTAACATAAACTTTGTCCTGTTGCTTACTCTCATGGTATGGGGTTTCATTCTTGAATCTCCAAGACCAAGGACCTGTCACGGAAAAAAAAAATATTTGTAACACCTTGGCCTCCCAATGTTTTGGAAGGACAGGCGTGGCCCCCAGACCTGGTGTCTAAGAATTTCATTAACCAAGCTCCATAATTATCTTCATTGTACTTACTCCAAGAAATAATATTTTTATATAATTTGCATATAGTACCTTTCCTAAGCAGTCATATATTTTGCAAAGAATAACAAAGCATTTTTTACTACAAATGTAGCTAAATAATCAATGTTAATGATGAAAATTTTTCAGTAGTAATTAGAGTAGAGGACAAATGCATCAGCTCAACAAAGCAGAGACTTGAGTAAAAAGGAAAATTATTCTCATTTTATTTAAATTTTCTTGGCATCCTCATCTTTATTTCAAAATCAATTGTTCTTGCTTAAAATATAGTATTCATAAGCAATTAGACTCAGTGATTATAGAATTACAATTTCCAGTCTTTTTGTGTGTGGATGAATGAAACCTAAATGGGAGATTGTCTGCCTAATTCAAATGCATATCAAAGCATAATAGCGTATTTAAAAGGAACAAACCATTATTTCCCAAAATATTTTTTCTAAAATGAATTATAAACTGTATCCCAGCCATTGATTAGCCAATTTTTACTAAAGCTTTAACAAATTAGTCTTCATTTATTCCACATTTTAATACAAATTATGTATTATCATTTTTCTTATAATGATTGCATTCAACTTGTTCATTTTGAATATTTTCTCTTTTTTATTACATAAGAACACAACAAGAAAATAATTCTTGTTTTGCATATGTCAGAGAAATTATTCTAGAAAGTATAATCTGTATTCTAATGTAATTATTTCTCTCTACTTTTCTTGAAATGAAATCAGACTAGACAAAGAATATAAATGTTTAGAGAAATCCCTTAAATTCTGATTCTACAGGCTGTGACCAGAGAAATGGAATTCTCTGACATATAGCAATATTGGGGCTCAGAAAATGATACCCTAAAGACTTCCACTTTGACATGAAAGGTCTTTGAATCAAGGTCCCTCTAATCTTTCTTTGTGCACCCCACAAGTGCAAAAGGTGATTCTCTTTGGAATTTTATCGGACCAAGAAAGCCTTGGGGGGAAAAAAAGTGTCATAAACCCACTCCTTAGGGATCTCAGGAAACAGCCAGGACAGATCAACCACCAGAGAAGAGAAGAGACTGGGAGTCCTTACCATGCCCACCTAGACTTTACATCTATTCTAAAAGCAGCTCCAAGAGATTACGTGGGGGACTTTATCGGCATAATAAGATAACTTTTGTTCATGTGAGTGCAGGTTTGCCACTCACCTTCTAATAATGTCAACTTTCCACCTCCCAGGTCTATTTATTCTGATGACTTATTGCCTCACAAAAGAATTATCTACATTCTCTGTTTTCTACCCTCCAGTACGAAGAGGGTTTTTAAGCTTCTGTACTACCCTGGGTTATTAGGTAATTACTTTGTGATTTTTCTCCATGCATGTTAATAAGTGAGTCTGCCTGTTCTTCTATTAATCTTTTTCAGTTGATTTTCATTGAACCTTCAAGGCATGAAAGTGTGGTTTTCTCTTTGCTCCTACAATTTTGATCCTGTGAGCAGGATACCAAAACTTATCTGCTTTTCTGAAGGCCAAAGTCAAAGGAACCCAGGACATGTTAAGCAAGAAAAAGCATAAGCATTTCTTACAAATGAGGCTCCAGGTATCTGTCAGTGAATCCAGTTGAGCAGATGGTAAAAATCTCTCTTTTTTCTCTCAGAATGATAACTAATGGGAAAAAAAGCATTTGCATTACTATTTTTAGGTGTACTGACCCTGGTATATTTTAGATGTGAATATTCCTATTGTCTGATCCTTTTTCTCAGAAGTAGTCTTTATTTTTTTCTTTGTCTCAGTCTTTCTGTAACCTGTCATAAACAGTCCTTCTTGTTTTATATCCTTCAGAGTTTGACTTGTGACCAAATGAGAGCACTGTCTCTTGATCTTCATCATTGAGTCATGTCAAGTTGCCCAATCTGAAAACTCTGGGAACCTCTGGATCTTGTGAGAATTGCTTCTTTGCAACTCTTTGGAGATATATTGTGCATCTTTGGTTAAGTCACAAAAGCTTACGTCATGAGCTTATGTGGTTGGTTTTGAGCCTTTGGATTCTAGTGTCTTATTGGGGTCTGTCTGTTGGTGATGAGGAAGCCTGGGGACATACCCCCTAATCCACCACCAGATGCAGAGAAGAGCCAAGCCCAAGAAGACTTAGAATGATTATGGTTACAAATTTGATGATTTCATCATAATGATGCAATTGACAAGGAGATTTGGTTATTGCTGTGGCATACAATTTAACATTAAAATTATGACTGATAATATATCCTAGGACATATCAGATTTTAGGAATATCATATAATTCTGGAATACACTAATAACATATATGGAGATCACTGCAAAAGTTTCAAGACAGACTAAGTTATGGTTCATTATGTCATTTCTAAGCAATACAGTTGACAGCAAAGTCCTTTCTGATTCACTGGTGAGAGTTTAACTTGCTCAGCTTATTGGTGTCTCTGGGAGAGTTATCAACATCAGTTTTGGTGCTGGGAAGAGAGAACTCTTTTGTGTGATGATTTTCTATGGTTTTAAAAGTGGATTAAGCAATTCTCTCAAAGCCTTGATCATTTGCAATTATCTTTCAGGGACTTTACTCCTTCCTGAACAACAATTTCTCTGTAGTTTCAAAAATTTTGAAGAGGCCAAATTTCACTGAAAGATGAGGAGAAGAGTGGGCATCCAGCCACTGGCAACCGCAGTGAGTGAGGAAAACATTGCAGCTGTGGAAAAAAGTGGCTGGCAACAACAATTGTGTGACATTTAAGGGCATTGAAGTGGCACTACAGATTGAATCACCTGCAGTGTTCAAAATCCTGCATGATTATCTATCTTCAAGTCAGGAAAGTTTCATCCCAATGGGTTCCTCACACTTTGGCAGATGAGCAAAAGCACATTCATATTGAATGGTGTGAAGAAAACCTGGTCATAGTTGGCAGAGGCGAGTCTAGATGCGGTTCTGATACCATTACTGGTGATTAAACCTGGATTTACCAGTTTGATGCAGAGAATAAGTGTCAGTTTACAATGTGGGTTTTTCTTGATGAAAATCTACGAACAAAATTGAAGCTGCCCTGAAGTGTCAGAAAGAAAAGTCTGGCAACTTTCTTTTCCCCAAGTGATCATGTTGCAACTGTTCTTCTGAAGGAACAAAGAACTATTACTGTTCAGTGGTACACAACAGTATGCCTGCCAAAAGTTTTCTGGAACCTTCAGGAATGGTGGCTAAGGAAAGGACTGCGGGAAACCATCTTGCATCATAACAATGCATCTGGCCATACAGCCAACATCACTGTTCAGTTTCTGGAGACTGCAGAAATTTATGACTCATCCACCTTACAGTCTTGACCTGGCCCCATGTGAATATTTCATGTTCCCTATAGTAAAAAATGGCATATGCAGAAGAAGGTTCTTCAACTTTGAAGGAGCTGTTCACAACAACCAAAGTGAACTTATAGCACTCGAAGAAAATGAGTGGAAAGGGTGTATTCAAAAATGGTTTATGAGAACACAATAGCGCATAGAATGTCGTGGCGATTGTTCAGAGAAAATATAGTAATAAGAATGATTTTACCTTTCTCAATTTTCATATATCTCAAAACTTTCATAGTATCCCTCATGTAATCCTAAAGGGTTGAAGCTTCAAAGAGGTTCTTGAAAAGAATAAAGAGTCTGGCTAGCACCTTTGAAATACAGACCTTTACTGGTGACTTTGACGAATCGGACTGTGTAAGAATTTCAAAACCTATAATAAAAATAAAAAACCCTGAATTCATCAAATTCCTAATCTAACATCGAAAAAAGGAAAAGAGAAGTTAATCACTTGGAACTGAATTGATGAAGGGCTTAAATATTTACCTTTTTTACTTTTCTTGTTTGAAACATTGCTGATTCTTTTCCTTTCCAAAGTCAAGAAAACTTTAAAAAAAATATTTATAGAATACAACTATTGGGTGAAGTATAGTTAGGTGAGCAAAATGAAAACATTTCCCTTTCTCTCTTCCTGATCCCTCCAGAATTCAGAAACTGTACATGAGTATTCTTATTTTACGGTAATATAGTTATTTGTAGAAGTTCAATAAGAATCTATTTTCTTTCATAGCAGGACACAATTAGAAATGCTGATTATTTTACCAAGCATTTCACTGGAATGTTATATTTTCAGATATGATCAGACTGCTTTGAGGAACTGAGGTTGACTTTTGTGGAACCAAAAAAAAAAAAAAATGTCCCTTGGAAAAACTTTTCTAAACAATTCCTTTACAGTGTTCCTGACCTTATGGTAAGTAAGGAATGCCACTTTAAGTCAGGTCCAGGATCTCGTGATATTTTGGGGATCTCAAGAAGAGAGAAACTCATTCAATTTATATAGATAATACAGAATCTGTATCTGGCTTAGCCACCAAGTTTTGAGGTACTTTTTGTTTGTTTTGTTTTGTTTTCTTAGAATCTGACTCTGTTGTCCTGGGTAGAGTGCTATAGAGTCATGATTGCTTACAACACCTCAAATTCTTGAACTCAAGTAATCCTCTTGCCTTAGCCTCCCAAGGACCTGGGACTACAGGCCTCCCACCACACACCCAGCTAATCTTTCTATTTTTAGTAGAGGTGGTGTCCTACTCTTACTTAGGCTGATCTTAAACTCCTGAGCTCAAGTGATCCTTTCATCTCAGCCTCCCAGAGGGCTAGGATTACACGCATGAACCACAGCACCCGGTCTTGGTTTGAGGGTCTTTTTTAAAAGTCTAATTTGAAATTCCTTATGAAAAATTCTCAGAAAAACCTATTTGAAAAGAATATATATGGCCAATCATTATTATTTCTGTTTTTTAAATTTATTTTTTATTAGATCATAATTGTGTACATTAATTCTATCATAGGATACAGTGTGTTGCTTCCATATGCAGTTTGGAAAACTCTCATCCAACTGGCTAACATAGCCATTGTGTCTTTCTCATAATTGTTGTGTTAAGACATTTGTATTCAACCTTTAGACAAATTCACATGTACCCTAATAGGATAAATTATAGGTGTGATCCTCACAATATCAATCTCTTCACCCATCCTCCCCCTCTTTCCCCATAGTCTAGGGCTCCATTTGGATTGTAGCTTTCCTAAGATAGCTAACAATTAGTTTTAATAGTAGTGTTGTGTACATTGGATATTTTTTCTTCCATTCTTGAGATACTTTGCTAAGGAGGACATTTT
>NW_003852467.1:984626-1026106 GCF_000181295.1 Otolemur garnettii
CAAGTTCCTGTTGTTTCTGAGTTCAACTTTTATTCCGTGGTGGTCTGAGAAGATGCAAGGGATAATTTCTATTCTTTTAAATTTGCTGAGGTTAGACTTGTGACCTAGGATGTGGTCTATTTTTGAGTATGTTCTGTGGGCTGATGAATAAAATGTGTACTCAGTTTTATTAGGGTGAAATGTTCTATAGATGTCCTTTAAGTCCAAATGCTGAATGGTTAGGTTTAAATCTAGAGTTTCTTTGCTAAGCTTCTTGTTGAATGATCTGTCCAGCACTGCCAAAGGGGTATTAAAATCTCCGACTATGACGGAGCTGAGAGTAATCAGGTTGCTCATGTCTGTTAAAGTATCTCTTAAAAATTGGGGTGCATTCTGATTAGGTGCATAAATATTGATAATTGAAATCTCGTCATATTGAGTACTATCTTTAACAAATATAAAGTACCATCATTGTCCTTGCTCACTTTTGTTGGTTTAAAACCTATTGTATCTGCAAATAGTATTGCAACACCTGCTTTTTTCTGCTTTCCATTAGCCTGGAAAATAGATGACCATCCCTTCACCCTGAGTCTATGCTTGTCTTTTAAAATAAGGTGCGTTTCCTGTATGCAACAGATATCTGGCTTGGGTTTTTGTATCCAGTCAGCCAGCCTGTGTCTCTTTAGAGGGCAGTTTAAGCCATTTACACTGATTGAGACTATTGATAGTCCTGGCATAATTTTGAGTGTCGAGTTTTTTGAAGGTTCATTAGACATCTTTGATCCTTTTGTGACTGTGGAGATTGGAATTTAGTCAAATTTTTCTGGATGGGTTTATTTATGTGGTGGAGGATTGTGTTGGTCCTTATGGAGGATAGGTTTGAGGATATCCTGGAGGGCTGGTTTAGTAATGGCAAATTTCTTCAACATGTGAATATCATTAAAGTATTTAATTTCTCCACCATAAATGAAGCTCAGTTTAGCTGGATAGAGGATTCTGGGTTGAAAGTTATTTTGTTTTAGGAGGTTGAAGGTCGGTGACCACCCTCTTCTAGCCTGAAAGGTTTCAGCAGAGAGATCTGCAGTCATTCTAATATTCTTCCCCTTGTAGGTTAATGTTTTCTTGCGTCTAGCTGCTTTCAGGATTTTCTCTTTCATGTTAACTTTAGTGAAGTTGATTATGATATGCCTGGGGGATGTCTTGTTTGGGTTGAGTCGTGCTGGGGTTCTGAAGCTGTCTGCTATCTGAATTTCACGGTCCGTTGGCATGTCTGGAAAGTTCTCTTTCATAATTTTGTTAAGGAGTGCCTCTGTGTTTTGTGAAGCAACTTCGTCACCTTCAGGGATTCCTATAAGGTGAATATTAGTTTTCTTCAAATTATCCAAGATCTCTCTGAGTGAGAGATCTGTCTTTGTTCTCCATCTGTCAAAATCTTTGGAAGTCTGGGTGCATTCAAAGTCTTCGTCTTCAGTGTCGGAGATTCTATCTTCTGCCTCATCCATCCTCTGACGGAGGGATTCAATGGTGCTCTTCAAATCTGCAACCTCTTGTTTCAGAGTATTGTAATCCTTGATCATTTTATCTTTGAAATAATTGAATTCCTGGGACAGCTTTTGAATGATTTGAAATTCTAGCTCCCTGTTTTCCTCCAACCTGTTAATCTTACTCCCTATCCAGATTCTGAACTCAATTTCTGACATTTCAGATATCTGTTTATGTAGTGGGTCTTCCATTGTGTCTACCCTATCCTTCTTTGGGGAGGTTAATCTACTCTGGTTATTCTGGTTGCCAGAGTTTTGCCGCTGATTTCGTCCCATGTTGCATTTGCACCTTTCGGAAACTGTCCCTAAAACTGTTCTGCCAGTGGCTTCTTCTAGTTTTATCCTGAGCACAACCCAGCAAGACCCCTGGAGGCGGGGCCAGCAGTCAGGGTGATGCAGCCCACCCCTGCAGGAGTCAGTATCACAGTCAAGGACCTGGGAGGCAGGGCCAATCTGCCCCAGCAGAGGTCAGTTGTCTTTACTGGCCACCAAAGCCCCGGAGGCAGATGCAAGCTGGCGGGATAGCACGACCCTTCCAGGCAGGAGCTGCTGGCGACCGCAAGCTGGCAAGGCCGCAGGAGGCAGGTGTGCAGCTGCGCGACCTGCCCCAGGAGAAGTCAGTTGTCCTTGCAGGCCACCAAAGCCCCACAGGCAGGACAGCTCAACCCTCTCTGGCAGGAGTTGGCGGTGATCGTGAGCTGGGAGGTCCCGGGAGGCAGGAGCATGTCTGCGGGACCTGCCCCAACAGAAGTCAGCTGCCCTCACAGGCCGCCAAGCCCCAGAGGGGGGTGTGCCTCTGGTGGGATGGTGCAACCCTCCCCAGCAGGAGCTGCTGGCGACTGCCAGCGGACAAGACCCCGGGAGGTGGTCGCGAAACTGTGTGACCCGCCAAGCAGAAGTCAGTTCCCCTTGCTGGCCACCAATGCCCTGGAGGGCGGTGCGTAACTGGCAGGACGGCGCGACCCTCTCAGGCAGGAGCTGGTGGTGATCCAGGGCCAGGGGGCCCCAGGAGGCAGACGTGGCTGCTTGACCTGCCCTAGCAGAAGTCAATTGCCCTCACCTGCTGCCAAAGCCCTGGAGGCAGGCAAGCAGCTGGCGGGACTGTGCAACCCTCCCCGGCAGCCGTGGGCCAGCAGGGCTCCGAGAGTTGGGCGTGGCTCAGTGACCGGAGCCAGCAGAAGTCAATCACTGTCAAGGGTCACCAAAGACCTGGAGGTGGACACCTGGTGGGGTGCGTAGCCCTCCCTCTCTGGTGTCAATCCCAGTCACCAGCACTGAGGTCTCCGGAAGTGCAGATAGCAGCCGGGGAGACAGCTGAGCACAGAATGCGCAGACTGAGGGGGGTCCGTCTGCACACTGAAACTGTGGATCAAGGAGTTCTCCCGGTGAAGGACTGGGACAGGGGGCTTAGTCTTGAAAGGGTGGGTGGATGCTGTGCTTGGGTCTCCTCTCACTGTCTCTGCTGGCAAGGGGAGGGAGAGTGGACTGGAAACTCAAAATGGCAGTGCCAACGCCAGTTCCACTTTTCTGCCTGGGGGAGGGTGTTCCAAGTCTCAGTTGGGTTCCTCCAGGGTGGTAAACTTCCCTGTTGGCAGCTCTCACTCGTGGAGTGAGAGAATAGGTCCTCAGTTTATCGGTGGCCTGTAGGAGACTAGGAGGAGCGGTTGAAGAGGAAATAAAGGAAAAGCACACCTTTCTTGGGGGAGGGGATGGGTGCTATTCCTTTGGGGTGAATTATGTACCTGTGGAGTGTCCTCTAGGAGTCTCCACCTGTCTCAGAAGAGGTGCCCTGCCGGTATCACTCTTCTTTCTCATCTGGGCTCCCAGTTTTCGACTTTGTTGAGGGTTTCTCCGGACTTTATCCTTTCCTCTGAACAGGAGCTTCTGTCGGAAACTGGTGCCTGTCGGCCATCTTGACCCTCCCCAGCAAAAGCCATTATTTCTGTTTTTTATGCAATAATCAAACCAAGTATAAGAAAACTCAATCCTATTTTGAAAATAAATTAGTCTTATTATAATTTGTTCTTGGAAGAACTTGGGGGCTGGAGAGGAAAAAAAACATTGTGCTTTAAAAGAGAACTATAGTACATCCATTTTACATTCTAGTCCTGTCCATTGCTCTTAAGTTTTTATTATTTGCTTATAATTAAAATGAACACTGAATTTTTTCCTGGTTGTAAGTCACCAAGCTAACATTTTCAATTTTCCTCCCACCTTTTTGACTAACATCACTAGAAATTAAAACTGTGCTTTTCTTAAAGGCTTACAAATTGAAGCTAGATAAGTTGATATAAACTTTTAAAGAAATTGCTAAAGCAACTTGCACGTATATAAACAGACTTCATGTCTGTTGACATATGGACTACTCCAAGTTCATCTACAATGCCATCTTCTGAAATGAGACATAACTCTAACTGGACTGGACTATTCCCATAAAAGGGAAACTGGTTTAATGGAATACTTTGCTTCTCAGCTATTAACTCAGTTTTTCACTCCACAGCCACCATATCAGGTTTATTGTATGAAACTGTAAAGAAACTTTGAGCCAGAGAAATGTTGGGGCTCAGAAAGTGAGATGCCAAAGATTGGTGCTTTGACATGCTGAGAGGCCTTTGAGGCTGCCTAACAATTAAGGTCCTTCTCACCTTTTCTTTTCCAGCTCAGTGTGAAGGGAGGGTCTCTTTTTGGAATTTTCTTATCTAATCAAGAAAATTTCTTTCTAAAAGAAATGTAACTGTCTTAAACCCTCTCCTTAATGATCTCATGAAATCAGCAGGAAAGATCAACCAGTTGAAAGATCAACCAATTGTTAGGCAGAAAAGAGAAGAGGCTGGGAGTCTCCCACACATAATTTTCATCTGATTCTTCTCAGAACAGCTCCAAGAGATTGCCTGAGGGACTTTATTTGCATAATAAGGCAATGTTTGTTCCTGTGCAACTCCACCCCTCACCATCCCATAATATATGCTTCCTACTTTCTGGTTTAATTTACTTTCCCTAATGGTTTACTGATCCTGAAAAGAATAATGTACATTTGCCATATACCCCTTCCCCTATGAAAAATAGTATATAAATGTCTATACTGCACTGGATTATTGAGTAATCATTCTGTGATATTTTTCCTCGTTCTAGTTAATGAATGTATACCTATTCTCCTATTAATCCTCCTTTTGTGAACCTTCATAAGGTTAAGAAGTTTTCTCTTCCCCCCATAGCAGACCCTTGTCTTTGGAAGCTGTCCTTATAGTTCCCTATACAAGTTCCTTTCTGTTCTTAATTTCATATTTCCAAGTGTACATGCTTAATTATAACTATACGTTGCAACAATATAGTAAGAAAAACAACATATATATTTTTAAATTCATGAATCTAGTTATTTGCAATTCTGAAATAGCAGGTATGTGTACAACTTTGCCAGAAGACCAATTATTAATGACCCAGAAAGGAGGACACAAATGTGGAATTGGAAAGAAAAGTTCTAATCCCAGCTCTGTAACTAATTAACTAGGTGACCTTGGACACATCATGGATGCCCTCTAGATACAAATAACTTCAATATAAAGAAAAAGGCATTTACCAAGATAACATCCATGTTATCTTACAGATCTTAAATTGTACTTATTCTTTTATCCTGAGACTACTATTTGCCAGTTTAGTAACTTATTTATTTGAATCACAAAGGGATGTTATTTAAATTTGATGATTAGATAGGCAAATGAGAGCTAATTTGAAGTAATGAAATATTAAACTGCATTCCCTAGAAAGAGGCCATTAATCATTCAAGGTAATTACTTGACTTTTCCAAAATTATATGATAAGCCTGAGCAGGGCAGAATAATTGCTATTCATTTGAAACATAACTTTTTATTGAATAATTAATAATAAGTCAAAAAGATATGCTAGAAAACTCAGTTAGGGTAAAGAGAAAAACATAAAAAGATTTGGATGCCCACATTGAAAAATATAGTAATTTAAACACAATCTTCACTGTGTGCCTGAGAAATTATTCTACAAACATTTGGATAAGGTAATATATACTTAAATGGAATAACATATATCATAAAAGCATAGAATATGTTCTATGACATTCTCTCAGTAAATACCAGGAAGTTGTACCTAGATGCTAGACCTCCCTACATAAATGAAATCAATAGTCATAACTTCCCCACCATTATAATATTTCTTGGACAAAGTTTATATTTAAAAACTTGCCATCAATTTGCTCTGCAAGTAAATGAAAACTTGCTTTCCTTTAAGTATGAATATTATGCATATCATCATTAAGATTGCTTTTTTATATCTGGATTTCTCTTTCTTATTCTCCTTTATCCCTGTTTTTCTTTTTCCTCTTCCTTTTCCTCAAGTCAAACAGTGTTGCTTCTTTCACTATTGCTTCTTACATCCATTTCTCTGTTTTTCGTTTTGTTCATTTGTTTTTAGAGATGAAGTGTCATTCTTATTACCCAGGCTGGAGTGCAATGGTGTTATCTTAGCTCACTGCAGCCACAAAGTCCTAGGCTCAAATGATCTTCCTGCCTTAGCCACCCTAGTAGCTGAGACTACAGGCATAAGCCACCATGCTCAGACAATTAGAAACGATTTTTAGATGAAGTCTGGCTATGTTGCCCAGGCTGGTCTTGACCTCTTGACCTGAAGCACTCTACCCACTTCACCCTCCCTGGGACTACATTTGTGAAGCACCAAGGCCAGCCCTTCTTTCTGTTTCTACTGGTAGTAATCAAATTGTGGCCCTTGGATATCACTCATCTGGATTATAGAAAGCAAACCAGAGGGCAGTAGAGACTAGATTAAAAAACCTATTAGCTAGCTTTCCCAATTCCAATTTTCATCTCTATCTTTTAATATATTCTCAACATTGGTCCTAGGGACTCTGAAACAAAGATGAAATAGGATATAGCCTATGTTCAATGTCTTCAAAAAACAAAACCTAAGTTATTCACTTAAAATTTACTGCCTTTCTTAATATCATTTTATCTTATCAATACAACCAATTTGTTGCCTTTTGTTACAGACCATTCTCAGAGTTGACTGCTCAAGTATTCATCAAATTTCATGCTTAGCTGCTTTGTCTTGCTCTTTCCAGTCTTCTTCCTAGTACATCACTGTCTTGCTGCTCTCATTGTTTTACTGTCAAATTTCTCATTCTTTTAGATCATGTGCATCTGTTTACTCTTTGTCTCTACCACTGTAGAAAAATGCATTCCTCCCTTTACTCCCACAAATTGTTATGGTCTGTCTGGTGTTACAGAAATTAGTGAACACCACACACACTATCAAAAATGATGCATTCTAAGGAGCACCTTAAGATCAAGGTTATCACAGTACAAGACTGAATCCACTGCAGCAAGAAATGCATTTTTCTTATTCTTATGCTGGAATGCAATATACACTAAGCAAGCTTTTCTCATGCACCAGGAAGGGATACCTATTTCAATTTCACATACTTTTGCCATGAATTGGGCCAGCTTCATGCAAAATTGCATCCTTCACCTGAATGTTACTTCCTAGAGTATAGGGTTCATTCCCTTTCTTCTGTATTTGTCCTCCTCAGACATAGAAAATTCATTTTGTATTGTTGGTGAATTAAACTTGGGGGAAGAACAAACAAAATTATCAATCGAACTTATTGAGACTCCAGTTTGAAAGTGGTGAACATTAAAATTTGCTATATTTTTTCTCTATAATCTGTGGTTTTCTGCAAGAATGAACAGTTCCATAAAATCGGCATTAAAGTAGTAAAATAGTAAAATAGAAATTACTCTTTCTTATTCTGGTATATGGCATTTGAGATAGCATCACACGGAGCTAAAATATTGATGCCCTAAAAACATGTGGAGCCTTACAGATTAAATGGTGATGCCATTGATAAGGAACTCAGTGGAGATACCCAGTGATAAATAACTGCTGAAGGGATACAGATTTCTTTTTTTCTAAATTATTTATAAGTATCATAAGTACAAAAATTCTTGGTTACATGGATCATATTTATAATGTTTGAATCATGATTATAACAGTGTCCATCACCCAGACAGTGTTCATTGTACCTGATAGATAGGGTTTTGACCATCATCCCCTTCTTCCTTGTACCCCCTGAGAGATTTCTGATGAGTTTTACTTCCTTCTATCCATGTGTGTGATCATTAGTTAGTTCTAATTTAATAGTGATACATGTGGTGTTTCTTTTTCCATTATTTGGATACTTTGGTTAGGATGATAATCTTCAGTTCCATCCAGATTGATGCAAAAGGCATTAAGTCATCCTTTTTCATGGCTGAGTAGTATTCTATGACATACATATATCACATTTTGTTAATACACTCATGAATTGATGGGCACCTGGGTTGATTCCTTATCTTTGCAATGTGAATTGTGAAGCAATATACATTTAAGCAGAGGTGTCTTTTTGATAAAATGAATACTTTTCTTTTGGTTAAGTACCCAAGAGTGGGAATGCTGGATAAAATGGTAGGACTACTTTAATTAATAGTTCTTTGAGAAATCTCCATACTGTTTTCCATAGTGGTTTTACTAACTTGCAGTCCCACCAATAATGTATAAACATTCTTTTCTCTCTGCATCCATGCCAATATCTATGGTTCTTTGACTTTTTAATAAAAGCCATACTAACAGGGATAAGGGGATATCTCATTGTGGTTTTAATTTGCATTTCCTTGATAATTAGTGATGTTGATCACTTTTTCATATGTTTATTGGTGCTTTATCTATCTTCTTTTGAAAAGCTTCTGTTCATGTTTTTTTGTCTACTCTTTAATGAGATTGTCTTTCTCTTGCTGATTTGCTTGAGTTCATTGTAGATTCTGGTTATTAGTCCTTCATCAAACATAGCTTGCAAATATTTTCTCCCATTCTGTAGATTCATTTCTTTTAGTATTTATTTAAGATAAAGATTTTTGGAAGTCCAATACCTGGGCTTCTTCAGGGACAGTTTTTATTCATTCTTTTGTGTATGCATGATTGAGTCATACTTTCTGTTCATTTCCTTAGTGATGCAGAAGTTTTTTTAATTCAATCAAGTTTCATTTGGTTATTTTTGTTGTTGCTGTGATTGCCAATGGGATCTTCATCATAATCTCTTTGCCAGGCCAATATCTAGCACAGTTTTCCCAACATTTTTTCTAAAATATCATAGTATCATAATAATTTTTTTATCCATTGTATATAATTTTTTATAGTATCATAGCAATGTTTTTACCCATCTTATATTAATTTTTGTGATTAGTAAAATATGTGGATTCTGTTTCATTCTTCTACTAATTGTGGCTATTCAATTTTCTCAGCACCATTCATTGAACAGGGATTTTATTTTTTTTTGCCCCCAGTATATATTGTTGTCTGCTTTGTCAAAGATCAGTTAGCTGTATGTTGATGGTTTTATATCTGAGTTTTTTGTTCTGTTTCATATGTCTATATCTCTATGTTTATGCCAACACTATGCTGTTTTGGTTGCTATAGCTTTGTAGTATCACTTGGAGTATGGCAATGTGAAAACTCCAGATTTGTTCCTTTTGCTGAAGATGCTTTGGGTATTCAGGCTCTTTTCTGATCCAAAACAAAATATAGAATTATTTCTTCTAGGCATGGAAACATGATGTTGGTATTTTCATGGGATTGCATTGAATTTTTAAGTCACTTTGGGTAGTATACACATTTTAACAATGTTGACTCTACCAGTACATGAGTATGATATGTTTTTCTACTTATTTGTATCATCTGCAATTTATTTCCTCAGTGCTTTTTAGTTCTCTTTGTAGAGGTATTTCACCTCATTGGTTAAATATATTCTTAGATATTTTATTTTCTTTGTACCCATTTTAAATGTAATTGAATCTTTGATTTAATTCACAGTTTGACTGTTATCATTAAATATAAATAAATGCATCTGTGTACATTAGTTTCTTGTCCTGAGACTTCACTGAATGTATTTATCAATTCCAAGAGTCTCTCAGTAGAATCTCTGGGGTTTTATAGGTACAAGATCATACTGTCAATCAAAATGTCCACTTTGCAAGCAGGGATTAGAGACTAAGATAGAGTTTTTAAAAACCTGGCTAAGCTTTAAAGGGGTGTCCCAACATATATCCAATATGCAAAGACTAGAATATACTTAATTGTTTATTTTTGGCTGCTGGCATTTCAGGAAATTTTTGTAAGATCACTAATTGACAGCAGAGATGCTGGAACAAACAGTGGCCACACATGACAAATACTTCATAAAAATAATTTCAGAGTTGGCTCTAAACAAAAAGTAACTATAATATCTAGCAAAACCAAACCTTGGGTGGGGACAAGATAATCTGTTTTCTAACGTTGCCACATTATAATATTCAAAATATACATTTTTAAAAAATGAGGTAGGCAAAGGAAAAAAAGAAAGTGTGACTTAATCATGTATACGCAAAAGAAATGAATAAAAACTGTCCCGGAGGAAGCCCAGATATTGGACTTCCAAAAATCCTTACCTTAAATAAATACTAAAATAATTAAAGAAAAACATGGCCAAAGAACTCAGAATAGTGTTCCCAGCAATAGCTCAATGAAGTTAGTCCATCTGAGGTCCCGTGCATACCTAATACTGCATGGCCCTGGTGGTATTGCCCCTTGCACATTACTGCAGACCTACTGGCCAAAAACCCTTCCTGCATGTACTGCCACTGCCCCTGGAACTGAGCAGAGTGACCCCAAAGACAAATATAGCATCAACAAAAATAAATCAATATAACTTAATTAAATTAAAAGGCTTCTGCCCAGCAAAGGAAATGATCAACAGAGAAATAGGCAGCCTACAGAATGGGAGAAAATACTCACAAATTATATATCTGACAAATGACTAATTTCCAGAATCTACAAAGAACAGCAAGAAAAAGTCAAATGACCACTTTGAAAAATGGGGAAAAGACATGAATAGAATTTTTTCAAAAGAAGGTAGACAAATGGCTAACAAACATATGAGAAAATATTCAACATTCATAATCATCAAGAAAATGCAAATTAAAACCACAATGAGATACTGTCTTATCCTTGTCAGAACGGCAGTTATTAAAAAATAAAAAACAACAGATGCATGGATGAAGAGGAAAAGGAACACTCATACACTGTTGGTGGCACTACAAACTATTACAACCCCTATGGAGAACGGTATGGAGATTCTTCAAAGAAATAAAAGTAGATACAACATTAAATCCAGCAATTTCCCTACTGGGTAACTATCAAAAAGTAAAGAAGTCATTTTCTAAAAAATACACCTGCACTCAATTGCTTATCATAGCACAATTCACACATCACAATTGCAAAGATAGGGAATCAACCCAAATGCCCCTCAGTTCATGAGTGGACAAATAAAATATTATACACACACACACCCCCACACATCATGGAGTACTACTAAGCCATAAAAGTAATTAAATTCACAAGGAACTATTAGAAATGATAAATGAATTAAAAAAAGTTGCATAATACATCATCAGTACTCAAATATCAATTGTATTCTATATCATAACAATGAGTAGCCTAAAAGGAACTTGAGAAATTGATTCTAATCATGATAACATTAACAAGAAAAAATTCTAATAATAAATTTAACCATAGAAGTGTATGACTTATACACTAAAACTGGAAAACACTGCTGACAAAAATTAAATTAGATCTAAATAAATGAAAGACATTTAATACCATTTCATGTTTATGGACAGAAGCACTTAGTATTGTAAAGATATAAATAACTATCCCAAACAATTTACAAATTAAATGCAATCTTTCTCAAAATCCCAATGTCCACTTTGGCAAATATAAAAGATCTGACCCTGAAATTCATATGAAATCACAAGGAACCCTGAATAACCAGGATAATCTGGAAAAAGAAAAACAAAGATGGAAAATTCAGACTTCTCAATTTCAAATCTTACTAGTTATAGTAAGAAAAACAGTACCAGCATAAAAATAGAGCTATAGACCAATAGAATTGAATTAAGAATCCAGAACTGAACCCATATTTGTAGTAAATTTATTTTGGCAATGATGCCAATGAGGAAAGACTATTTTCTTCAACAAATGGCCCTGGAATAGTTGACTTATCAACATACGAAGTTGGACCTTCACTTCACATAATATAGGAAAATTCATTTACGGTGCATCAAAATCTAAATGTGAAAGTGAAAACTCTAAAATGCATAGAAATATAAAAATGAATTTCATGGCTTTGGAATTGGCAATGTTTTCTTAGACACACCACCAAAACTTCAACTTTACCTTGGAAGCAAAACCAATTTAGCCTAAACATTTGTACTCTCATATCAATCTGAAAAAACAAAACAAAACAAAACACTGTTTTTCTCTTTAAAAAAAACACCAAAGTCATAGGCAAATATATATATATTAGTTGGAGTTCATTAAAATTAAAAAGAAATGTGCATTAGAGGACACAATGATGGCTAATTTTATGTGTTAACCTGACCAGGTCAAGGAGTTACTCAGATAGTTTGTGAAATATATTTTCCGAGTGTGCCTGGGCAAGTGTTCCCAGAAGAGGGCATTTGAATCAACAAACTGAGTAAAGAAGATCTGTCTTCACCAATGTGGGTGGACATGACATCATCCAATCTGTTGAGAACTCTCAATAGCAAAAAAAGTTGAAAAAAGGGGGAAATTCATTTTCTTTTCTTGAACTGAGACATTCATCTTCTGCCCTCAAACATCAGGGCTCCTGTTTCTGGGCCTTCAAACTCTATGATGTACACCAGTAGTGCTCCTAGTTCAGTCTTTTGAATCCAGGACTAAAGAGAGCAGATGTTCACAAGTTGTAAACCACAGTGAAGACAGATCTCCTGGTTGTGTCAATAAATGCCTTTGTGCTTTGCTGCTTTGTGTGTTTGTAGGGGGTCCATCAAGCCTTCTTCCCAGAAGGCACATACTCTCAGGGACTCAGTCATGGTTCTACCATTCATTCTGCCCCATCTACAGAAGAATAGACATTTCTTTGGATTTCTGGTGTTTGATAGCATGTATTTTTAGTGCTTTTGTAGATTTTCTTCTGACCTTAGAATTTCTATGAATCTTTCAGGGGATTTTTAGAACTGTTTCTACTTCAAAGAGCTTTTACATAAATCATTTCAATTTTATTTGAAAGTTCAAATGGAACAGCTAAAATAAAACAAATGGCCTTTCCTTGATAGGCGTGTTGATAGAAATGTTTCTTTTTGCACAAATGTAAAACTATCAAATAGAGGCTTAATTACTGCTTTAAACAGTGGTTCTTAATGGCAAAGTTGTTATTAACCTTAATGGCAAAGTTGCACATTTATTAGAACAGGAGTCAACTAGGTAGGCTCAGAAGTTGGTTGGATTATACATTTAAGTGCATAATTGCATTTTTCAATATGCTTACCAGTATAATCAAATGTATAAATTAACAGATGCATTTCCTGCATAAGTATTTATAATTCGATATAATCTAATAGGTTGAAAATAGTATATTTTACTCGACAGCAATATACAATTTCATAATTGCTCCTTTTTCCTTGTATCTACTCTAGCAAGACAAAGTATATGAAATCAAAGATCATGTTTTAATAAATTTAGATGCCTAATTAAGTGAAATTATATCTGAACTGATTTAAGAATTATAAAGCATATTAACATTCCAATGGTCTAATTTAAAGAATAAAATTGACTTAATTACTATGCTATTATAAGTTAACATTGGCATTTTTTTAAGGCCATGTTATGAATTAATATTACAAGGGAATTCAGAGGCATTTGATCAAACTACTGATCATACTGTAGTTTCTATTTCTCATAAATTTTTATATAGGAAGATTTCAGTTAAATCAAATCTTCCTTAAAAGAAAAAAAGAAATAAGATTTAAGATTTTTATACATCACTGTATGTGTAATTTCACATCATTAGAGTGTAACTAACACTATATGATAATTTAATATTGTGTATTATTTTTCATATGTAACAATCCTATATGTACTAGGAAAGTCTAGCCAATGAATGACTTGACTGAAAACATATGAGACTCTAAGCAGATGTCCCATTCAAGTCTTGCCTAGGCTCCTGACTCATAGAAACTGTGAGACAATAAAATGTCTATTGTCTTAAGCTGCTAAATTTGTATTAATTCATTACACAATGTAAACATGCTTTATAATTCTTAAATCATTTCAGATATAATTTCACTTAATTAGGCATCTAAATTTATTAAACTAACATAAATAAGACAAAAGCAAGATCAGGCATGCTGCCACTCTGTTCCCATGGAACTTTCTATAAGGTCATTTGGAATTTATTGACAACTTCTATAACTCCTAATTTATCAACCTTTCTCATTAGTCTATATCAACATGAAGACTGATATTCTTACCTAAAATTTTAGAGCCTTGTACTGTGCCTAGTATACAGTACAGGCATTCATAGTATAGTATAGTAGTATAGGCACATAGTATAGGCAGTCAAAAATATTTCTTGTTAGATATTAACCTGGGTAGTGGGATAAATTAGGAATCTTAATAAGAAGATCATAAAAGTGAAGTGATAGGAAGGTATTAGGAAGAACTGTTTACAAAGAGAATAAGATTTGGTTCCTAAAATAATAGTTAAGTCAACAATTCTCCACCTTTGAAATTTTGGCTTGTTGGGTTGAAAAATAAAAAGAAACAATAGGCTAGATGGGACTCCAAAACAATAAGAATAATCATACAATAATAAATGAAAGTTAGTTAGATTGCTTTATAGTTAAATTTCCAATATTCCTCTAGGATGAGAATAGTGGAGGCAAATAAATAGATCGTCACAATAAATTATGAAGCAAGTACAACTGCATGAGAATACAAGCACTTTTTTTGAGAGAGATAGAGATGAGTTGTGTATATACTGTGCGAGAGAGAGAGAGAGGAGAGAGAATTGTTTAGTATCCACAGATCTGCTCTTTACCTTAAAAAAATGAGGTTCAATGTTATTTATATTCACACAATAAGGAGAGCAAACAGGGATAGTACATGTTGAGGACATGGTCTATTTCCACTGCTAACTGATTGATTAAATAATATCTTTCTGGAAAAAAAAAGCGTCTCATGTAATGCCATAAAAAGGCTAGTAAGTTGCTTTTTCAGACTAAAAGGCATCTTTCTATCCTAAAAATACGTCGAAATTAAATGTTGGCTATATAGTGATACTCCTAACAGTTACTGAAAGCTATGGGTATCAAGAGCACACTGAGAAGTACATGAAGTTCATAGATACTAGCCCAGGTAGAACCAAAGATGTTTAAATTCATCGCCTTCGCTGAATTGCATCTTAAAGATTTTGATAAGATTCTAGTAGGAAAACATATTTTAAAAATATAAAAAGTGAGATGTGTTATTTAATATATTATTTGAAAACGCCTAGAGATATTTGTGAGTAGACTGATTTTGTAATGATGGGTTTAAAAAAAAAAAAAGTTCAAAGATGTGGAACCTCAAATAAAAAAGGACCAGGCACCATTTCTGTGAAGTTTCTAGGACATTTGTGGTTCCAGAAAAAAATTAAGTCTGGCAATTCGAGGTATAAATTAATCTTGGTTTATGAAGTTAATAACCATGCAGTGGGTATATTTTGTTAATGTTTTTCCCTCACAGCAAATGGGATTCATGAGATTTGGGTAGATTTATGAAGCTTACTTCATTTTTTTTTTCACTTTCAGACAAGAAATCATTTCATCCCATTGAGAATCTAGGCCTGTTTGAAAACTCTTTAAGTATTGAAATGCTTATACTTAACTTAGTAATAATTTCTAGTATTTAAATCACCCTAACCTCCAACCTCCCCAAAATAAGATAGGCTTTTGTATACTTAATGCCAGAATAATTCTACTTTTTATTTCAGTCTCTAGTAGTGATGTTTCCATAATTAAGAATTTCTTCCATTATTCCTTCATCTTGACCTGTCTTTTATAAGTCAAATAATACTGTCTTCCTTAATCCAAAAAATTTCTTTAAATTATTTCAAGCCAACTCCTTCCATATTGCTGTACATGTGGAGACCTTTGTTCAATAAAAGGGAAACTAGCTGAGCCCATGCCCACATCCTCAAGGATGAGGGCAAGATCCTCACCTTTGACCAGCTGGCCCTTGACTCCTCCAAGGGCTGTGGCACTGGCCTACTTTTCAGTCCTCTTAAGAGCCAGCAGGTGTAGTGGCATTTTGGCAAGGCCCCAGAAACTCTGCATAGCCACACAAAACCCTGTATCTGCTCAAAGGGCTGGAAACTGGAGCATACCAGAGGCTGATAGGCCAGCAGAGGCTACAAAAACTAACCCTGGACTCTATTGTCTTATTTAAAAGATTTTCAATTAAAAAAAGGGAAACTAAGAGTAATACTTTAAAGTTACAAGTAACTCTGTGTTTTGTAAAATATCTTACTACTAATTTTAATGATTGTGGAGGAAATATCTGTACTCCGTGGTACTGGATGTAAGGAAGTAATTTTGAAGAACTGGTTTTCCTTTTCATCACCAAATGGTAGTAAACTCTTCAAACTAGTTCAAATAAAAATAAAAGAGATGATTCAGAGTTATAACATCTTACAGGTATCTTTAATGACATTAAGCTTCAGTAATTTTATTTGCAGAAGTCACATAGTATTTGTTCTATTTACAATTTGTTATTTGGTTATTAAGTATGAAATGTCCAATTCCCTTAAGTATTGAATTTGACCATTGATATCTCTGATATTTCACTTTGACACTTCTTGCTTCATTTTTATTGTTTAAATTATATCCTCACTCTTTCAAATGCCATTTTGACTCATGGTTATCTTTCCCAAGAATTTTTAGAGCAATTTTTGTGAAACCATGTGATAATTCATGTTTGTTTTGAATATGAGTTCCATCTTTTTACTTACTCTTTCATTTTGCATTTAATTTATTAATATAGCCTAAGCATTAACCTTTAAATAATTTTTGTGGTTGAATTACAAGGATGCTAATGAAGCAGCAATCCCTTTCTATTACTAAAAAGAATTTAATATCGTGTTTCTCAGAATGACTCTCATTTCGTAGATATGTTCACAAGCTTGAATTGAAGTTAAGAGTGAACGCAATGTGATTATAGCTCTAGAGCTATTAGCATCCCGATTCATTGAATGCCATTGCCATTGCAATTAGGGAATTATCTTAGTAAATACCATAGAAGGAAGTTTCTTGTAAATTTTAGACCTTGTCTCCTACCAAAAATATAAAGAAAGAAAGCCAAATGTAAGAGCATGCATCTCAATATTTGTTAACAGACATTGAGAAGAGAGATACTTTCCTTTTTCTAATCATGTCCTTTCACCTTTTGAAGCAATAACCTATTTTTCCCCCCAGTTTAGAATCGAATCAAACAGCACTTACACCCACATATAGGCTACAGTTATTTTCTCAAGAAGATTACAGTTACAAGTATGTCTTTAGAACATACTTCTAAAGACTAATATGAACACATTTTCAACCTGAGTATGAAATTATCTTACCTCAATAAAAATATAAATAAGAATACATAAAGCAGTTTGAAGAAAAGTAATTAACATGAATCAGATACCAGTGATAAAGGTACACAGTAGACAGAGTAAGATTATATCAACCTCTAATGTGCTGAAAATAAAAAGCATAGACAGCCGGCTAAATCTGGTTGAAGATTTTATGAAAGCTAGCAGAATAAATATTATTAGATAAAATATAAACAATTTAATATGGAATGCTAAACTATATTGGCTAACTGGCAATAAGGAACAAATGGTTTACAAAATAGTTCAATACAACCTTGACAAGATATTAATATTTCTCTATCAAAGAAAACACTTCCAGATACTGACATGTTTATAAAGAAATATTTCCAGCACTGGGCTCAGAAATTTACTTTTCTTTCAAATTAATAAACACATAGTCACACTTATACTAGATCTGACATATTCAAAAACTTTTCGTGGGAATCACATGGCTCTGGGCAGAAGTATTTTTAACCTTGCTTTCCATTGTGTGTTACATTTGAAAAAAAAACACCATATAGTTGTGTAAATGTCCAACATAGTGCTGAACACATTCAGATTACTAGATTTCCCTAGAGTGCCAAACCTCTCATATATAAAGTAGATCTCATGTGGCTTGGAGATTTTAGACCTTTGAAAGTACTTAACTCTTATTTGCTGCCACCTTCCCAAACTCCACTCATTTCATGAATAAGAAAGGGCCATGTTTCATCACAGGGGTTATTACTAAAATGAAAAACATTTATTTCATTCTTATAAATCCTAGAGCTAGAAGGAGCACCATTTGCTAAGCCTGATTGATTTTTATTAAAATGTAGCATAGAAGTAATTTCTGTTAATTTGGGCTTTTGAAGGAAATATTGAAACCCAGCTTAAGTGCTTAATAAACATGTATTTCAGTTCCAATGGTATCCATGCCTTTCTTAGCACAGTGGCAAATACAAAAGACACCCCTTAACAGGCAGTTATATTAGGAGCATTTCATACATATCAGATAGGAAGCATGAGTATTTGGATTGGGTTTGGATCACAAATATTGTTGGCCCATTTTCAAAGAAAAAATATAAATTCAGAGGATATATAGATTAATTAAATTATATAAAGGTTAAGACATACTACAACAACTATTTTATTATTTTTTAAATGTCTCAGATTATAAATGACACTGACATATAAAAACAGGAAATTTCTATCCATAAGTGGTAAGCCTTACTAAAAAAAAAGAGTCTAGGAAGAGTATTATGAGAAAAAAAAGAAAGGCAGCAGGACTTGCGTCATCAGGTTAGAAAGTGGCCTGAAAGTAACATTTGGGGGAAATTAAGAAATATGCCAGGAATCCGAAGTCTCTCATAATTATTTCATTGTTTCATACTTTCTTTAATTAAAAAAAATAGGCCATGGACATGGGAAAATAATTTCAGAGATGAACAAAGTATAATATGAATTAAAAGTTTTGATTCTCAGATTCACTTTTGTAACCTAAGAAAGGAAATTTCAAAATGAAGAGTGTATCTACTGGGGCCTCTGGGATGGACCAACTTAAGGATGTGGTTGTAAGAGGGGTGCCTACAGAGAAGGTAGGTATGTTTGTTGGGGAAAAAGGGAGCACCAGTGGCAGAAGATGTGAGGATCAAGTTAGGTCAATCAAGATCTCTTGAAACCTCTTTGAGTGTATATGAGTTAATATAGGTAACAATATAAAAATTATCGCAAAAATTCATCTTATCTTTGAAAAATACATATGACCATAAATCATATAATAAGTAACAAAAACTTATCTAAAAATATAGTATTTCATACCAGACACTAATTATAACCCATTGATATGCTATAATACTAAACAGGACCCTGGTGACTGCCTTTCTAACAGCTACTTCTCCTTCCTTCTTTTTGTGAGTGTACCATTCCCTTTACCAAAGACTGGTTTATCCACAGGCATTGGATAAGAATCTATGAGTGGCAAGGAGAATTCTGCTGTGGGGATTTTAGAAAAGGTTTATTTACCTCTTGGAAAAAGAGAAGTACAGGAAGAGATCCCACTGGTCTTCCCCTAAGAACAGTTGGATGGTGTTATGTGAAAACTTCAGTAGCTATTTTGGATTCACTAATGTACATATTTAAAAGAAGTCAACAGACTGGGGAAAGCTGAGCATAAACACCCTTGTAAGTTTGTCAAGAAAATAAAATGACTACAAACAAAATCTCTTACCGCCTTATTTTAAGATTTATTAAGTATTGAATTTCCTTGTTTTAAATAATTTTTCTGAAATTATAGATTTTTAAGGTATATAGTGTAATATTTTAACATACATAGACATAGTACACTAATTACTACAGTAAAGTTAATTAACATATCTATCTCATCATGTAGATGTCATTTGGAAGGAAATGAAACAAGATCTACTTTAGCAAATTTCGAGTATACCAACTATAGGCCCCATGTTATATTTTAAATCTCTAGAAATTATTGATTTTACATATTTGAACCTTTGTACCTATTGACCAATATCTTCCAATTTCTTTCAACACCTGTGTCTGATAACCACCTTCCCACTCTTGTTTCTTATGAATTCAAAATTTTGAATTAGTTTTTAATTTTAATTTAAAAATAATAATTTTAAAATATTCAGGGGCATGAAAGGATGTTTTCATATCTGTATACACCTAAAAAATTAAATCAGCTGCACAGGGTGCTCTCATGCAGAGGACCCAACGTGGCAAATGGATAGTCACCTTTAGATCAATTATCTAAGTGAGTGCATTGGGAATCAAAACAGAGGTGACAGGAGACTCCTTAAGTGAGGGAAAGGGAAGTGAAGTGGGGCAACTCACTCAGCAGGGTCTGAGGTACACAGGCAAGGCCTGCGCATGTAGAGAAATCACAGAGGAGAGAGCCTTGGGGTGCCACACTTCCCCCACAGACATTGCAATCAGAGCCATGTGAAGCCCACTCCACCAGGCTGCTGGACTGACAAGAAGAGCTGAGTGGATACTGTGCAGCAGTACTGATCTGGAGAGAAGGGACAGCAGAGTCTGGCTAGCTTATGAATCTAGATGTTGAGACTAGAGCCATTTTTAAGTCCCAGACCTAGAGTGCTACATCTACCTGGGGGTCAGATCTATAGATGCTGCCTCCCTATAACCCCTACTGGGACAGGGAAGGGGCAGGAAGCCAGGGGCTCTTGCATGCCCTATGAGTGTGTGCCTCATGCCCCCACTGCCCTTGTGGAACTTGGACAAAGCATAGACCCTATGTCTCCTGCTGCCTTCTAGATGGCCCCACACAGACACAGCTGCCACAGGACCCAGACTGGGAGATAGTTCATGGACCTGAGCACCTGCTGCTCCCATCAAAGCAGCCCAGCAGCCACTGCTGTTGCCTAGATAATACCACCAAAGACAGATCTGAGAGGTGGAAAATATTTGAACTCTATACTGACCTGCCACTACTACTGATGGACTCAGGTGGGGCAAGTGCTTATGCAACCATGCACTGGCATATGCTGCTGGCACTAATATAAATAGGTGGGGTGACTGCTCATGCTGCATGTGCCCACTACTGCCATAAATACGCCACATGTGCCCATAGCCCACCACTCCTTGCACTGACAGCTCATGACAATCACAAGAGAATAAGGAGACTCAGAAGAGGATCAGTGCATCTGCCCCTCCACTGCCATGTCATTCTTCCAGAGTTGGACTCAAATGTACCATCCAGGGACCTCTCCCTCTCTTCACTGACCAACAGAGTTCCCAGCAGAGAAGAGCAGATATCCACAAGTTATCTGTTTTAAGCTAAGAAAAGTTATTTCAGATAAGAAGGAACTGATATTAGAACTCTGGCAACACAAAAAGACAGGTCGTTTTGATGATCCCAAAGGATCACAATAGTGCTTCAATAATGGACTCTAGCCTAAAGGAAATTATTGAAATATCAGAGATGAAATTCAGAGTATAGAAGGCAAATAACATCAATAGGATTGATGAGAAAGTTAAAAAACAACACAAAGAAACCCAAAGAATAATTCAGGACATGAATGAAAAATCCACTGAACAGATAGATAATATAAGAAAAAGAATACAACACAACTTCTAGAAATGAAACAGTCATTAATAGAATTTCAAAATACAGTAGAAAGTTTTAACCAAAGACCAGACCAAGCAGAAGAAAAAATTTCAGAACTGGAAGACAAGGCTTTTGAACTAACCCAGTCACTCAAAAAAGAAAAAGAATTAAAATGAACAATCTCTCAAAGAAATATGCCTCTATATGATGGGAACAAATATACGAATCAGAAGTATCCCTGAGTGAGAAGAAGAAAAAGCAAAAAAAGCATGGAAAAGCTATTTGAGGAAGTAAGTAAGGAAAACTTTCCTGATATCACTAGAGATATTGATACCCGGGTACAAGAAAGTCATTGCACATTTTGAAGATTCATGGCAAATAGGACATCACCAAGGCAAACAGTCATGAATCTGGCAAAAGTCAAAGTAAAGGAGGATATCTGCAAAGTGTGAGATGAAAGCATCAAGTAACTTATACAGGAAAACCCAACAGACTAACAGCAGACTTCTCATCAGAAGCCAGAAGGGACTGAGGTGCCATTATTAGTCCTTTTAAACAGAATTACAACTAGCCAAGAATTGTGTGTCTTCCAAAACTGTGCTATAAATAAAGGAGAAATACTCTTCCAGACAAGCAAACACTGAGAGAATTTGTTACCGCTACACTTGCCCTAGAAGAAACCCTTAAAAGTATTCTATCCATAAAACAGAACAATCAATACTCACCAGTATCAAAATGCTTGGAAGTTAAAACTTATGGCTCTTACAAAAAGACAACACAAGGGAGAAAAAGAGTAACAAAGAGCAACTAAAGAGTAACAAAGAGCAACTAAGAATAACAAAACCACCATGAACAAAACAGTTGCTCACCTATCAATGCTAACATTGAATGTAAATGGTCTTAATGCTCCACTTAAAAGTTACAGATCCAGGCAGCAGCACCTGTGGCTCACAGGAGTAGGGCGCTGGCCTCATATACAGGAGGCGGCAAATAAGCAACACATTTAACCTGCAGAAATTCTCATAGATGCAAGGTTAAGAGGTGGAAAAAAATACCCCACACAAATGGAAACCAAAAGCAAGCAGGAGTAGCCTTTCTCATCTCACATAAAATTGACTTTAAATCAAAAATGGTAAAAAGAAAATGACAAATGGTCATTACATAATGATAAGAAAGTAATGTAACAAAAAGATATAACAATCCTAAATATATGTGCACCTAACACAGGAGTTAAGCAAAGCAATAAATGGAAACATCATAATAACTGGGAACGTCAACACTCCACTAAGAGAACTAGACAGATCAATGAGGCAGAAAATCAAGAAAGAAAACAGTGATCTTAAATAGGACTTTAGAAGAAATGGACCTGACAGACAGTTACAGAACATTCTACCTAAAAACTACAGACTATACATCCTTCCCATTAGCACATGGGACATTTTCAAACATAGCTCCTGTGTTAGGCAACAAAACAAGTCTCATCTAATTCAGAATAATCAAAATTATACCTTGCATCTTGTCAGACCCCAGTGGAATAAAAGTATAAATCAAGAGGAAATCTCAAAACTACATAAATAGGTGGAAATTAAACAACCTGATACTGAATGATCATGGGCCAATCACAAAATCAAGGTGAAAATCAAAATTTTTTTTGAATTGAATAACAAAGATGACACGAGCTTCCAAAATCTCTAGGATACAGCAAAGGCAGTCCTAAGATGGAAGTTTATAGCCTTAAATATATACATCAGAGGTTCAGCACCCATAGCTCAGTGGTTAGGGCTCTAACCTGGGCTGGTGGGTTCGAACCCAGCCCGGGTCTGCTATTCAACAATGACAACTACAACAACAACAAAAATAGCCAGGTGTTGTTTTGTTTTATCAATAGAACAACATTTAATCAACATGGACTGGGCACCAGTAGTTCAAGCAGCTAGAGTGCCAGCCACGTACACTGGAACTGGTGGGTTCTAACCCAGCCTGGGCCTGCCAAACAACAATGACAACTACAACTAAAAAAAAAAAAAGCCAGGCATTATGGTGGGCACCTGTAGTCCCAGCTACTTGGGAGGCTGAGGCAAGAGAATCTCTTGAGTCCACGAGTTTGAGGTTGTTGTGAGCTGTGATGCTGTGATGCTGTGGCACCCTACCAAGGGCAACATAGTGAGATTCTGTCTCAAAAAAAAATGTATACATAAGAAAGACAGAGCATAAATTAATAACCTAATGTCATGACTCGTGGAGCTAGAAAAGGAACGAACCAAACTCCAAGCTAGCAGAAGAAATAACCAAGAGTAGTGCAGAGCTAAATGAAATAGAATCAAACAAGAAAAAAATACAAAGAATCAATGAAACAAAAAGTTTGTTCTTTGAAAAAATAAACAAAATCAATAAAACCCAGCTAGATACAAACATAGAAGAGAAAGGACTCAAAGAAGCTCAATCAGAATTACAAAAGGGAACATTACAACTTACATCACAGAAATACAAAATAGTGTCTGTGACTACTATAAAAACTTCTATTCAAAGAAGCTAGAACATCTAAAGGAAATAGATACGTTTTTTTTGAAATACAATATCCCATGTTTGTATCAAGAAGAAATAGAAATACTGATGTATTGATAGTGAATAATGAGATCAAAACAATAATAGAAAAGTCTCCCAACAACAAGAAAGCCCTGGACCAGCCCGGGCTGGGGATTCGAACCCGCCACCTTAGGTGTATGTGGTTGGCGCCTTAGCCACTTGAGCCACAGGTGCCGAGCCACAATGGCCATTTCTTAAGACTTTTTATCTACTTAAACCTTTAAACCTTTTAAAATCCTCTAAATAGATAAAATAGATTAAAAAAAAAGATAAAAAAAAAGACAAAAGGTCTTAAGAAATGGCTATTGCAATGGAAAATATTTCTGTAGTTATATGTCATTAGTAAAAATATAATATGTTGGATTCAGCAAAAATATAGTGATCATGTTTTCTGATTTTTTGAAAGCAACTGCATGTAAACTTTGGTAGGACAGTTTGATGAGAGATGAGCCCAAAACCTTTGTGTTGTAGACATAATAGGACAAAGTGGCTTGGCTAAGGTCTTAGGGCTGCTTATGAACTATCAACCAATAACTGTTCACATTGAGTCTAGAATGATTTCCAAAACTTCCTACATATGGAAATTAATAGTAATGTAAAAGATACATGTCTGACCAACAGTCACCTCACAATTTTCCAAGGTGAATATCAAGGGGTACTATTTCTGATGCCTCAAAAGTGCCTCCCAGGACTATTATTGGGGTGTGGCTCCATATGGTACTTAGTGTTCTGGGATTTGTGATCCCCTCAGTCTTTTTTTTTTTTTTTATCCCCTCAGTCTTTACTCAAGGTCCTGACTTGAATTTCTGATGTGGTCTGGGATTCTTGTCTCCAGTATGAGGAGTATTTCCTCAAATCAAAACCATCATTTCTCTCAGGGAAGAAAGTGATGGTGCCATAGCCTGGAAGATGGAACTTTCCTGAGGTATAAGTAAGAAGGCACCTAACCCTCATATCTCTTGCCAGAGCTTCTCAAGGTAAACATAAGTGGGGAAGCTGGACTTTGTAGGCTACTCTATTCAAACATGAGTGGTACCCTGTGTCTTCGGTCTGGGAAATGCTAGCTCCATGACCATCTCTGATTTGTCCAACTTACAGAGATTGGGTTGATAGTCCCAGAATAGAAATGATAGATGGGGAAGCTGTTGCCCAAAGCACTGTTGGTAGATTATTATAAGAAAAGAATGATCAGAAACAAGAAAAAACAACATTGTCCTATACTTTCCCTTTGTCAGTAAAACCAAAATTCTTGAGGACCTTTTGTTTTAAAAAAAAACAACCACTTTCTAAAAGTAAGATGTTGACTGTCAGGATGATTTTGTGAGCTCCAGATTCTTTGAGGTAAACTGCATAGTTCCCAGTAGTAATGTTCCTTTTTTTTTCCTCTTGACCCATATTTACAGTGAAGAAATATTTCACATTTCTACTAATTAAATATATGTGTGTGTTTGGGTTAGCGAGTGTATGTGTATCCCTACAATGACAATAACAGCAACAATAAAAGATCAGTCCTCACCCAGTAAAAAAGTTTCAAGTGGTTTTTAGTACAACTTCTGGAGTCATTTTGCCTCATTTTCCCAATTATTGGTGTTTTTATTATATGTATATTACCCCCATGGATACTGGTACTTGTGGCTTCAAATGCTTCTTCAAATTCCTCCAACTTTCATGGTACAATGGGAAAGGCAAAGTCTGATTTGAACACTTCCCTCCAACTTATCCTGTCACCTATAGTCCATTACAGGGTACATATCTACCCCAAAATCTTTCCAAGCCCCTATTAACACTGTATGTACTAGTTAAACACATCCTTCCTGCTTTCCTAGGGATTTCTCGTGTTTTGTTCTTTAGATGTTGTCGATATTTTTCTTTCTTTCTCCTTTCTATATTGATTCAGATGTATTAGATTGCCAGGAGTGGCATATCAAAGTGCCAACTGGTTGGCTTAAACAAGAGGAATTTATTTATTTATTCATTTTTAGTTTTGAATGCTATAAGCCAAAGGGCAAAGCATTAGCAGGGTTGCTTCCTTCTGAAGATTGTGAAGAAGAATCTATTCCATGTCTGCCTTGTGGTTTCTTGTGGTTTTCTGGAAGCAATTGGTATTTCCAGGTTTGTAGATATATTACCCAGTCTCTGCCTCCATCTTCACATAGCTTTCTCCCTGTGTATATCTTCCCTTTGTACAAGATGTCACTGTTATTAATTTTTCCCTTATTAGAAGAACATCATTAGATCTTCCCTACAAAGATGTTAAAGAGAGTTTCTTAAGATTGAAATGAAAAAATGCTAGACAGTAACACAAACCTGTATGAAAAAATAAAGACCTTTTATGATGGTAACACATGGAAAAAGATAAAACTATTATAAATTTGCTTTTTAACTATAATTTCTCCACAAAACATAAAAGAAAATGCATAAAAATTATTATAAGTATAGTTTAATGTGTATATAATATAAAGATGTAATTTGTTACATCAATAATGTGATGTGAAGGAGAATGAAGCTGTAAAGGAATAGAGATTTTATATGCAATTGAAGTTAATTTGGTACCAATTCAAAATAGATTGTTATAACTTTAGGATATTATATGTAATTCCCATAGTAGCCACAAAGAAAACATGTAGCAGACGACTGCTATTAAATGTTCTACTGGAATTTCTAGCCAGCACCATAAGGTAACATAAAAGGAAATAAAAATCACAAAAATAAGATAGGAAGAAATTAAGCCATTTTTATTCATAGATGTCATGATTGTCTTCATTTACAATACAGAAGACTATACAGAAACTCCCAGCACTAACAAGTGAGGGAAATAAGGTCAGAATAGATCAAGGTACAAAAATCATTTGTGTTTCTATACAGCAATAAATACAGAGAAACAACAGTTATAAGTGCAATGTAAGTTGAGCATCTTTAATCTCAAATGCAAATTCCGAAATGCTCCAAAATTAAAAACTTTTTGAGGGGCTAACATGACACTGCAAGTGGCAAATTCCACATCTAATTTTATGTGACAGGTTGCCATCAAAAATGGAGTCAGAACTTAGTTTCGTACACAAAATTATTTAAAGTGTTGTATAAAATTTTTACCTTCAGGCAATATGTATAAGGTGCATACTAAACATAAATAATGTGTTTAGACTTGAGTTTTATCCCTTCATATATTTCATCATGTATATGCAAATATTCCAAAATCTGAAAAATTCTGAAACACTGGAATTCTCAGCCTGTACCATGTATAATCATTCCAAAACAAAACAAAGAAAACCTAAAACACTTAGGTGTAAATCTAACAGAGCATATATAAGACTTGTATGCTGAAAAGCATAAAACAGCAATGAAAGAAATTAAAAAAAGATATTAACAAAGTTACAGGATAGATTTATGGTTCAAAATCTGAACACAGTAAAATAGTGATTCTTCCCAAATTGATATACAAATTTAACATATTCCTATAGGAATGTATAGGGTATTGATAAAATATGATTCATTAGATGTACTTTAAAACTTACTTGGAATAATAAAGGTACTAGAATAGCTAAATGATTTTGAAAAGAGAACTAAGCAAGAGGAATTTTAAGACTAATTATATAGCTATTGGGATCAAGTTTTCATGACATTGATGATGGGTGTAATAAGGATCATAAAATGTACTCATACAATTATGGTCAACTGATTTTTGACAAAGTTGCAAAGCCATTCAGTGGAAGAAGGGTATAGATTTTACAACAAATTATACTGGGGAAATTAGACCTTCATAAGAAAAAAATAAAATTTGAACTTTGTAAACATACTAAAGAAAATCTTGGGATCTAAGGAATGTTTAACAGTTCTTATTCATTACATAAAAACATGAACAATAAAAGAAAATATTAATGAATTAGAATTCATAAAAATTTAAAAAATTTGCTCTATGAAAGTTCCTGTCAAATATATAAAAAGCAAGCTGCTGTATGCAAGGTAATCTTTCCAAACTACATATCTAACAAAAGTTTTGTAAGATAGATTATATAAATAATCCTGAAAATTTAATAGTTAAAAAAGAATTTACAGTTGACCCCTGAACAAAACAGTGCAAAACAGCGCAGACATCCAGTGCAGCCAAAAACTTGTATATAACTTTGATTCCCACAAAACTTAACTATTAATAGCCTACTGTTGACCAGATGTCTTCTGATAACCTAAGCAGTTGCTTAATGCACATTTTGCATGTTATATGTATTATATACTGTATTCTTACAATAAAGTAAAATAGAGAAAAGAAAATGTTGCTTTGGCATCTGTAGCTCAGCAACTAGGGCATCGGCCACATACACCGGAGCTGGCGGGTTCAAATCCAACCCGGGCCTGGCAAACAACAATGACAACTATAACAAAAAAATAGCTAGGCTTTGTGGTGGGTGCCTGTAGTCACCCACCAGCACCTTGAGAGGCTGAGGCAAGAGAATCACTTAAGCCCAACAGTTTGAGGTTGCTGTGAGCTGTGACATCACAGCATTGTACTGAGGGCAACATAGTGAGACTCCGAAAAAAAAAAAAGAAAAGAAAAGAAAATGTTGTCAAGAAAATTATAAGAAAGAGAAAATATAATTTACTAGTCATTAAGTGGAAGCAGATCATCATGAAGGTCTCTATACTCATCATCTTCATTGTCCTCATGTTGAGTAGGCTGAGGAGGAGAAAGAACAGGAAGGGTTGGTCTTGTTGTCTCAGAGGTGGCAAAGATGGAAGAGGTAGAGAAGATGGAAGGGGAGGCAGGAGAGGCAGGCACACTCAGCATAATTTTATGGAGCTACACCAGAATTTCTGTCTGAATTTTCACTTTTTAAATTCTCTAAAAGTTTCTATACAGGACCAATCTTTTTTCCACCATTTGCTTTAGTTTAAATGCCTGGATCATAAAATGGTTCAGGCCATTAAAAAAAAGTTAAGATCTGTCTTGAATAATTAGAACCCTTCTGTCAGATTGCCTAATGCCAATTTGTTTTCTGGCACTTCTATGTCCTATCTCTCATCACCTGGCCCTGGTTCGGAAGCACTCATCATCTCCATCAAGTTGTAGTCTGTTAATTCCATTGGTGTTGTTTCTACTGGTTCTTGAATTGTTTCAATATTCATATCTTGAAACCCTTCACCCTACGCTTTTTTTTTTTCCACATTCATTATCTCTTTCATAATTTCCTTGATTGGCTCTGAAATAAATGCTGTGAAGTCATGTACAACATCTGGATAAAGTTTTTCTTTTCCAGCAGTAATTTGTTGTTTCAGATCTGATGGCTCTCAGGGCCTTTTCTACAACAACAATGGCATCTTCAGTGTTGAAATCTTCTACTTTCATGATTTTTATTCAGGGTTTTCTTCCACATTGCTGCCAGTCTTTTCCATAGAGTACCATGTGTAGTAAGATTAAAGGTCCTTATTATCCCCTCATTCAGAGGCTGAATTAGAGACATTATATTTGAGGGCAAATAGGTCAATTCAGCATCTTCTCTGTTGAACTCATGGGGTTCTGGGTGGCCATGGGCATTATCTAATATCAAAAGAACTTATAAAGAAATCCCTAACCAGGAAGATACTTCCTGACTCCAGAGCAAAATTATCTATGGAACCAATCCCGAAAAAATAAATAAATAAAAGATTGCCAGTGTTCATGCCTTCTGGTTGCACAATCGAAAAATTGGCAGCTGGTTAGGTGTTTTATAGATAAGGGCAGTCATTATAAACCCAACTGCATTTGCAAAAAAAGTGTAGAGTTATCCTGTCCATCCTTTCTTAAATCCTAGTACTTGCTTCTTTTCTTCCTAATAAATATCCTTTGTGGCATTTTCCCCCCAGAATAAGGCACTTTTTTTCTGTATTAAAAACCTATTCAGGCAGAAATGCCTTACTCTCAATGATTTTCTTAATGATGTCTGAAAACTTGAAGTTTCCTCTCCCGTTGTCTTGACATTTTTAAAGTCAACTCTTTTTCTAAAATCATTAAACCATCCTTTGCTGGAATTAAATTCCCCAAATGTAGATTCTTTATCTTATCTTTGTTTTAAGTTGTCATGTAATTACTTTGCTTTTTCTCAAATCATCTTAGAGTCTATAGGTACCTTTTTCTTATCCTGCACCCATATAAAAGTTGAATTTCCAATATGAGATAAAAAGTTATTTTTCAAAAAGTACATGGATTTTACATCTCCTGGTATAGCTTCAGTTAAGGCTTCACTAATTTTCTTTCTTTCTCTCCTTAATAGATTCTGAAATGATGGGTAAAAACAGCTGTAGACCTCAATCTATGGTACATATGAAGCAATTCAATTTTTTTTGGTAGTGTCTCAGTGCATGTGGCTCAAGTGGCTAAGGCGCCAGCCACGTACACCCAAGGTGGCGGGTTCAAATCCAGCCTAGGCCACCAAACAACAATGACGGCTGCAACCAAAAAAAAATAGCCAGTGTTGTGGCAAGCGCCTGTGGTCCCAGCTACTTGGGAGGCTGAGGCAGGAGACTCGCTTGAGCCCAAGAGTTGGAGGTTGCTGTGAGCTGTGAAGCCACAGAACTCTACCCATGGGGACAGCTGGAGGCTCCTATCTCAAAAAAAAAGAAGATATTGGAATACTTGAGCTTATTGCAATAGCAACAGGAGGTGACGACAATATTATACAGTTATGGTTTAATACTGCAACCTTATGCTTGCTTACATTTGTACAATCTGTGTGTGGGTATGTGAAAGTTTTGACAAATTTTAACTTTTCATGATAGATTTGTGGATATTTCATGGCAGAAAATAATAAAATAAACTGGTATCTACATATATTTTATGCATTCATGACATACCTAACTTTTCTTTCTTCTTTTTTTTTTTTTTTTTGGTATGTCCAGGCTATGCTGCTCATCTGCAAGCATTTTCAAATTGTTGATAATATTTTAAAAGAAAAAAAATCTGTGTATAAGGGGAGCACACACTGCAAGGCTGTGTCATTCAAGAATTAACTGTAATTAGAACATAAGCAAAATATACGAAAGAAAATGTTCAAAGTGGATATACAGAGAGCAAAAAAAAATACATGAAAAGAAGTACAACTTCAATAGACTTATAGAAAATACCAATTAAGACTAAGGTGGGATTTCAAGGTATCAATACATATGTATCAGAACAGCTGAATAAAAATGGTAATAATAACAGCTATAGGCAATGACATGGAAGAAATGGATCACTCGTACATTGGTGGGAATGTAAAATGGCACTTCAACTCTGGAAAACACTTAGGAATTTCTTTAAAATAACAGATGATATATACATCATTGAGGGAAACTGGGTGAGGGTACCACTCTGCACTTTTGGCAAATCCCGCAGGTCTATAATTAGTTCAAAATGAAGTTTAAATAAGTCTATGGATATTGTGGAAAGATGAGCCATAATCTGAGATTCCTTTCAATAAATGTAAGTAACAATAGACTAATATCCAGAAACATAAAGAACTAAAAATCGATTCCATTGCAAAAAGTAAAAAATAAAATAGGCTAACAACATGAACAGGAATAATCAAACAAGAAACCCGAATGACCTATAAGAGATACTGGTTAAGGATTCTGTTGGTGGTCAGTAAATTGAGAGCTACTTGCCAAGAGCATATTCATTTGAAGATGCAAAATTTCTGTGACATCAAATGTGCTTTTGAATATGTATCTTAGGGCAATCATTTCATATTTGCAGGTAGAGAAAATGTATAAGAACACAATAGCTCTCTTCGGGATACCCTCCCAAAAAAAGTTAACAAAGTATCATTTATATGGAGAATATGCTACAAGTATATAATGGGATGTTAAGTACAGAAAAAAAAATGAATTGAAGCTTGTAGAATCAACTTGGATGATTATTGAAAACATAAATGGAAAAATCAAATCACTAAAAACAAAGTAAGTTATGCTTTTGTAAAGTTGGTAAATATGTAAAATATGAGTATTTATGGACACATTTATATGTAGGTATATAGTAAAAGCATAAAGAATGAAATAAGGATGTTGAACACATAATTCAAGAAAAGTATTTCTTTTGAAGAGGTAGTCAGGGAAGGGAGTATAATTGAGAAGAAGAACACAGAGGATGTTTAAAACATACTGGCAATGTTTGTTTCTCAATTTTGGTGATGGTTACACAGTGCTCATTAAGTTATTTTCTGTGCATGTTTGTGTGTTTTAAATACTTCCTAGGAAATTAAAACAAAAGCGCAAATGTACTGAAGTGCAAAATTCAAACTCAAACTAATTAACAGCTTTTTAATTATAAATATATGTAACAAAACAAAGTAAAGGAAATCCAGGAACTAGTCTTGGTTATATAAGTATGATCACAATGTAGAACTCTTCCTGGATCAACAGTCCCATTTGATGTACCGATATGTGTTAATGATGGCAATTATTCTCATTAAATAACTCAGGGATGGTACTAGAATAGCCTTGTCAGGGCCAAAAAGATTGATAAATTTGATAACCACTAATGTACATTAAATAGTATGGAATTTTAGTTGTTTGCTTTCAATTATTTATTTCAGTAAAAGGAGATAGATTGTAACTACTAGAAGTTCTTTGCCTAGTTATTTCTTTTCCTATTTAACTATATATTTGCTTATGTTCCTTTTTAGACTATAATATTTAAAGCTTCTAATAAATGAAATATAGGAATAATCAGATTGAGGTCAGGTTTAAGTAAAAATGAATTTGGTTTGTCATTAACCTATGGTGATTTTCTTTAATTAACACTCCCATTCACCTCCGCCCTTTTTTTGGAGACAGTCTCACTTTGTCACCCTGGGTAGAGTGCTTTGGCGTCAGAGCTCACAGCATCCTCAAACTCTTAGGCTCAAATGATTCTCTTTCCTCTGCCTCCCAAGTAGCTGGGACTACAGGCACTCGCCACAACGCTTGGCTATTTTTAGAGATGAGGTCTCGCTCTGGCTCAGACTGGTCTCAAACCTGTGAGTGCAGGCAATCCGCCCACCTAGGCCTCCCAGAATGCTAGGATTACAGGCATGAGCCGCTGTGCCTGGCCTACATTCCCTTTTAAATGGATATTATTTATCAAATTTGATTATTCATTGTCAAAACTACATTCAGATTAGCTAAATTTGAGAAAAATTACAGTTTTCTTAACTTCATGTATATTAAGAATAAAATCCCAGAATTAACTCCTTATAAAAGCAACCCAGTAATTTCCCATATACATTAAACAATTATACTTCAATATATCTGTTTAAAAAGATGAAACTTTGGCAGTATAAGTTAGCTGACTGTCACAAAACCATTGGGCTTGTCACAGTTTTAAAATTCTGAGTTCTATTCTGCACCTTTCAAATATGATTACACAAATCTACAGCTTACCATTTCCAAAAAACAAAATTTCATAAACCTAACTATTCCAGTGGTTAAAAGCTCTCAGAGATGGGTTCAGTGACATGTGTCTGTAGAGTTAGCTACTCAGCAACGTGTAAGCCCAGGAACTCAAGTCCAGGCTGGGCAAAAAAGCAAGACCCAAGCCTCTAAGAAAAAAAAAAGTCTCTCATTAGGAGAAAATTATTCACAGTAAACCTCTATTTTGTTCTATTAATCGAACAAATACTATATATTTTTTCTTGATTACAACTGGAAAGCAGAGGTTTTTAAATTAAAAATTTCAGAAGAATATATGAAAAAACACAAAAACAGTTCAGAAATACACAATCAAACCTGTTGGCCCATTTATTTCCTATTGTGTTTATATGTATGTTTGTGCGTATGTGTATTCCTATATGTAGTACACATAATAACTGCATCACATATGTAAATATTAATATATATTATTGGCATCAATTACATAATTAATGTATACAGCATGCACTGTTTTTTTTGAGACGGAGTCTCATTATGTTGCCCTCGGTAGAGTGCTGTGGCATCATAGCTCATAGCAACCTCCAACTCTTGGGCTTAAGGGATTCTCTCGCCTCAGCCTCCCAAGTAGCTGGCACTGCAGGTGCCCACCACAATGCCGGCTATTGTTTTGTTGTAGTTGTCATTGTTGTTTGGCAGGCCCAGGCTGGGTTCGAACCTGCCAGCCCTGATGTATGTGGCCAGCGCCTTAGCCGCTGAGCTACAGGTGCTGAGCCTACAGCATACACTTCATCTAGATTTTTACTTTTAACTATCAGTCAAAAATAATTTGAAGCCTTGTTTAAAAAATGAAATTGAACCACACAAACAAAATTTTTTTCTCAGTATCCCACGGCTACTAAATGTTGGAGCAAATACTCAAACAGGCAATCTGAGTCCAAATGTGGCACTCTTATTAGCCTGTTGCCCATATGGTAGACCTATAACGTGTGTATGTGTGTGATTGAAACAGAACTTAATCACATTCTTGAACAGCGTGGTTTTTGAAAATACATCACTTGAGTGAATGTAACAGATTGTGATCATTTTCTCAGCAGGGCTCTGTTTCTCTTTATTCACCATTTCACTTTTTATAGGAGTATATATACACACACATTCTATATTTGAAGCTTTACTCTGAATACAAAGATATACAGACATTAAGTGACCACATATGCATGCAAACCTACTCACACATGTAATCATACATACATGTAATCATGTATACATACATTGAGCTCATACTTTACTTAGTTTTGTCTTATCCTCTTATTCTCAAGATATTTTTCTTCTTAGTGTATAATAAGCAAGTGTTTAAAGCATAAATTAAAAATGACTGCTGCTAGACATCTACTCTCCAGTGTCAACTACTTTAATTTGTTTAGTTATACAGTAGAACTGTATATTGACCATCCACAGGACTGTAATAAACTGGTCAACATATGGAGGTGGTTGACATAAGGAACTAGGCCTATGTACTGAGACATACATGTGGTGTATGTCCAGTCTATGAAAATTAGGTCAACTTAAGGAGGTGGTTGATGTGGTAGGTAGGTGGTCAACTATGGAGATCCTACTGTATTTGATTTTAGTTTTTCCAGTGATTACCTCCTTATCTCTAAATAATTCATATACATATATGATACCGTATTTGGTGTATCAATATTTATATATCGTCTATTATCTATGCTTTAGAATCTATTAATAGTTTATTTCCCCTCAATGTTACTACAACCTTCCAAACATTGCTGCTTTTATCTTCTCTTTCTTTGTGATAGTAAAATTTGTACTTTTATCTGTATTGCTTATTCCATCAATATATATATAATATCTTTTAACTCTTCCCATTGCAAGATGAGTATACTAATAAATTCTAAAGAATTGTATATGTTCTCTGAAATCCTTTTACTTCCCACCTACAACCTTTCTAGATCAATTTGCCCTTCTTTCAGTTGAATCTATTGCTTCCCTGCCCTATGGGAATGTTTACTGCTAGTACAACAACTTTTATTTTTGGTAACATTCATATCCAATAGATAGATTTTGTTCTCTATTCCAGTTTCATAGCCTCTTGTTCCTAACTTGGAATTACAATATATTCATAATTTTTTTTTTTTTTTTTTTTTGGCCAGGGCTAGGTTTGAACCCTCTACCTCTGGCATACGGAGGCCAGAGTCCTACTCCTTTGAGACACAGGCGCCACCCTCATAAATATTCTTGATGATATTAGTCATGATTAATTTCTAAATTCTCATCTGTTACCTGAATATCTCTGCTTTCTCTGAGGTCATCTGCTATGTTTATCTTGATCTCATTGTTTCATTTTGGAATACATACTCTAATAGCGCACAATTGTTGTTTAGCAATTCATATTTAGGGAAGTGGCAATAGAAAAGTAAATTATGACTTTTTATTTGCACAAGTTTGTCCATTGGCAGGTTTTATGTTAGGGTGAAAAACATTCTGCTTTTATACCTAGTTGCTTGGCATTATATACTGGCCTAGAGGGGAATGAAGTTGTCTGAACCTCAGCCTGCTCTCCAAGTGAGTGGGAATTTCTGGACACTGATGCCCCCTCCCAGGAGTCCATATGGCAGCTTTGTCTCTCTTCTTACCCTCTGTGCATATGCTCGTTGATGGCTCCTTCTAAATAGTTGTGTTTTAAATCTCTTTATTATACTTTTAATGAGAATTTTCATTGAAAGAGAGAAGATAAATGCAGGTTTCAGATACCATTGTGATCTAGAAGCCTTCTCTCATGTCATTTAAAATTTACATTCTGAATTTCAGTCCTGACATGTTCAGACTCTGTGACCCAGACTCATTTTTCTTATTTGTAAAATGAAGGTCAGGATATTTGCCCACAGGGTTGTTGGTAATAAATACGGTTATGTAGGCCAAACATCTTAGTATTGTAACTGGAATGTAGAGGATGCAGTCAGTGTTTGATCTTCCTCCACTCTAAATTCAAAATGCTGGTTATACCAGTGCTTCTCACAATTGTTTGTAATCTGGAAGAATGTCAGACAAGCCAATCCACAGTGAGAATGCAATTTCATAATGGCTATACTTAGTGTTTCAAAAATGATCAGAAAATAGAAAAAGAAGCATTTGAGTGTTCTCGTGGAAACCAAAGAAAACTTTACAGAAGAGGCAATGCTTAAAAATATACATGTAGAGAAAAAATTCTCATCTTTTGGCTGAATTTTCTTATAGTGACTTGAATAATATTATTAAATTGTTCTCTCCATGTCCCTTTTGTTAGGCTAAGTAAATAATTTATTTTTAACATTTACAAAAAGAGACTAAAAAATAATTTTCTTGAATAAAAAATCAATTCAGAGCTTTATTGTTATCAACATTATATGACTATCTATGAGTATATACTGCTTTCTGTCTTAAATTCTGTCCAAATCACAATTAATAGTAATTCTTTCTGCTAGCTATGAATTTACCTTCTAAGAGAGAGCATTTTTATAGAAAATATTAAATAGTTACATCAGCATATACACAAACATGTCGATGTTTTCTTTGACTTGTTGCCTAAATTGAGATACATACAGTGACTGTCATAAAAGTGAAGTAGAATTTTGGTAAATCATTCTGATTCTCTTTTTCTTCATTGTTATCATTGAGCCATATAGGCCCTGACCTTGCAATATCTCTTCAAGCCACCATGAAGTACATTTCTTTTTTAAATGTGGGAGAAAGTTTGAAAGAAAAAAAAAAGATTAAGAAATTAAAAGGAAGTCTGTAATTATTATACAAATTCCTGGAGAACTAGGCCACTTACTTGAAGTGGACCACAAATTTGATTTTAAGCTGCCCTGATCATTTATATGATTCAATATGACTATTTTTTATTTTAAGGAATTCATATACTGAAGATAAGCCCAAATCATCTTAGTTCTAACTATCAGTCATTGCCTTATTTAAAAAAGACAATAGATTAATACTATATTATGTACTTAGTAGATCTTAATTATAGGTCTGTAAAAGCATGTATTAGGTGCATATTATTTAAATTATAGTCATTCTTAAACACTTCATTTTGTCATCAATATCCATGGAGATCCAAACCGTTACCAGAGCCTACTGATTTTACCAAATATATCCTAAATTTGGCATCTTTTCCCCCTTCTTACATCTTCTGCCATAATTTAATGTACCATCATCAACTTTAAACTGGATTGCCACAATAGCCTCCTAAAAGGTTTCTCTGCAATATGTCTCCTATGTTGGAACCAAAATAAATTTTTAAAGTGTAAACTTGATCGTGTCTTTCTTCCACTTAAAATACTCCAATAGCTTTCCATCACCAATAGGATATAAACTGAATATCTCACTGTGGTCCATGTGGCTGTTCATGGCTGTTTCTTGACTATGTTTTACATCAATAGCCCCTTTGCTCTTTCAGCGTTAGCACTACTGGCCTTTAATTTGTTCTTCAAACACATTGTAATTCTCCATAGCAGAAACCTTAGATTCCTTCTCTCCTAACCCTGCTCAATTTAGCTAATTCTTTTCCATGATTCATATCACATCTAACATATCATTATCTCTGGCCCTTCAAACCATACCACAGTCCCCACTATATACTCTCGTATCACTTCTGCACATGCATAATTTGTAATTTTCACATATATTTTTTAACAATGTAATTAATATAGTCTATGTCCTATAGAATGTTAGATACAGGAAATTATGAATAGCATGTTGTTTTTTTTCTAATTACTACATTGCAAAATCCTAAAATAGTGCTTGCAACATTTTCTATAAATAGCAATTGAATGAACGAATGGCTGCATCTAATGACGACTTTTAGAAAAAAAATGTGAAATCACTCACAGGTACACAGAATTTGAGCCTATATGCCCAGATAAAGACCTCAAGGTCAATTTTTTTTTTTTATTAAATTCAAGCTTGTGAGCTTTTCATAATGCTCCCTTTGCACAAATTGAGGAGAGTGTTGATGACACAAATAGGACTAAAATTATCCTCATTCTTGCTAGATGTGAACTATAATTTTCTCTATAAAATAATTTTGAGAACAATGCTATTGATTTTGAAAGCCCCTAATTCACCTTACCCTTTGCTGCTTCCTATTCTTACACATTCAGTATCAATTGCTCTAAAGTTCTGGGGAAGTTAGGCCAAGGATTGACACTAAGGAAATCTATTTCCATCTCATTTCCAACTTTGTGTATTCAAAGAGAAGACAATAGGTGGTAGTTTGTACAAAAGAATAACTGTATATAATGTATAATGCAAACTATACTAAAAGCTGGACTAAGATAAATGGTAAAACTTCCCACAGCTGTGTCAAGGCAAGGCGCAGTGGAAAGACTCAGCCACTAATGATCAGTGAGCCCATTCTTGATTCGCAGAATTCATTACTTACTTAAATGGTGAAAGCAAGAGTAGTCAAAGGTGCTAGATCCCCCTGACCCTTGTGCAGGGTTATACCAAAACAAAAGGGTCAAATGAGTGTATGAGGAGCCCATTTCATGCCTCCACTATGTGGTTTCATGGCCTGTAACTCAGCCCTGGAGGGGGTGAGGTCACAAGTCTCATACCTCATCAGACTCCGGAAGGCAATGAAGGACTATCTGGTGACAGCCTCTCAAGGGAGCAGGAAAGCAAGTTAGGAATACTCTTGTAGCAATTCTTCAGAAACCTCCATGCTCATGTTGTGGGAGGATCGCAAGACTATGCTAAGACTTGTATCAGCCTCAGTTATACCCTATGTATGTGACCTCTGTGGAATCATACAAGATTGTCAGGGTGCCATGGTCTAGGCATTTCTCTACACAGTAGTAGGTGGAATCTCCTTCAACTCCATAGACTATATGCCATTATGATATGTTTAGACTGCTAAATTGAAGATTAAGGAGGATGAACAGGTTTTCTTTATTAATTTTCTTAATTAACATTTATTGTTGCCCACCATTATTTGGTTTTGTGTTGTGAATGGTATTTTTGATAATTGCTTTACATATGTTCTGAGTTCTTATTTTCTTATATTTTTTCTCCATGTCACCAAATACCAGTGGCATCATGACTAAGTATCTACCTGAATAGAAGCGCAGAATGTACCATGAATTTCACACAAAACACTACATATTTGATTTTCTGTGGTCCATTGTTAAATAATCCTTTATTTTACAGATTATATATTTGGAAGTTAACTTCAGATATTAAAGACCAGTTCAAAATGTCTTAACTGAGAGGAATAGCTAGATTTTAGGCTTCTTGAGAACTGCCACAGTCATTACTTTTATTGTAGAAGTGAGTACATGTCAGAGTGTAGCCGCTGAGCACAGGGTCTACACTGAACAGCCACTTGTTAGTAATTTTTTTTTTAAAAAATACATTTCCTATTATATCTTTTGTTGAACAGACTCCAAATCAACACCTCTGCGAAATCCAATAAACACGTCTTCCATTCTGTGGATGATTTGCTGCTATTAGTTGCAAAACCTAAGAATGCAATAGGAATTTATGATGATTTTTGCTCTTAAAGAAGAAGTCCTCAATGTTAAGCCATTGTTAGCAAAGCTTACCTATTTTATATATCTTGTTTTCTCAGCCCAAGGAGTGTCACAGGCATGGCTATTCCAAGTTTTATCTGTAGGCAGCTTTTATTTCTGAGATCATGTGTGTATATAGACAAACAGACGTGCATATTATTTACATGAGTACAATTCTTGAAGTCTATGTCTCTGACATTTCTGCTCTGATGCTCTTTCTGAGGAAATAAGCACCCAATTTTATAATACAAACTTAAAGGACATATCTAGGGTTATTTTAAGGTCAGTTTTTTAGGTTACATTTGTGCTTTTCGTGAAGGAGGCATTCACTGTATTCATAGCAACTTAGACTCCTTCCTGCCATGTAGACTTGTGATTTAAGTAAAAGTAATCTTGAGCTGATTTCTGGTTTTGTTTACATTAAGGGAAGCTGGTTTACAAAGAAAACAAGACCCTTTTCTTCTCCAATAGGAACATTCTTCAGTTTATCTCCAGTGTCCTCTGAAGCAAATCCATTATAAAGATAATACTGATTAATGTTGGCATTTATTGAGAAGTGATGATGTTCTAAGTGTCTTTGCCTCAAAAGATGGAGAAAGAGATTTTAAAATTTCTATAAAGTGCTTGTGACATCATTATGATTGACTTTTTGTTGCCATTATCTGGTCTAAATATTATTATTTTTTTTTTTGCTATGATAAAGAACAAATGAATTTTACTTATGCAGGGCAAGAGTGGGAAGTAGAGAATGACTCCAGAGGGTTGGCCAATTGTGTGAGGGAACATTAAGATGTTCACATGGACAGCCTGGCTTATTAGGCAATGATGCTCAGATCACCAAGCGGGTATTTGTCACTGAAATGTGTACTGTGATCTGATTTCCTCTGAGGAATGAACACTTACGCTTCCCGACCTTCTCACACAAATTTTCTGAAACAAGACTTTGCTTTTCCACATGTGGTTAAGAAACATGGTCAGTTTTAGTTGCCATTAATGGGGTTCTGAGGCAGAAATATTGACACTTGAAAGTCATACAACTCTGTTTACTTCCTCATTTACCCACTCATGATCTTAAGTCACCAGGAAGTAGACTAGATAACAATGGAGAAGTAAACTAAGGCAAGAACATGATAGATCTAAAATTTTAGAATTCCTAAAACTTTTCTTGCATGGAATGCTTTCAGACAATTTGAAGTTTTCATTTTATACACGTGCTTTTATTACTATAATACAAATATATCAGTATAGCTACCACATTGAAAACAGGCATGCTACACACACATACACACAACTCTTCCTTATGCCATGCATATTGGAGATATGTGTATATATATATGTATATATATGTGAATATTTTATCCATTGTCCATGTAATTGACTAAACTGCAAATGAAAAATCATGTTTAGTCATTAACAAAAACAAATTTTAGAAAATCAATTTCTAAAATTGGCAAATTTGCATATTTTGGCAAATTTGCAATTTCAGCGATGAAGTAAAATATATTTTTAGCGCTTTCCACTCAGATTTTAGCAGAAAATTTACAGGAATATTGGAATTTTATAAATTATTATCAGTGTAATATTTACAATAAAAAGTTTTGTGTCTTTTTTTAAGTTTAGAGTTTCTAATTCAAAACACTTCTTTTTTATTTCCAGTGTGGACAAAAGCTTTTAATATCAAATTTTGCTATGATTTTTTTTTTGTTTTTTTGTTTTTTTGTTTTTTTTTAATTGAATGGTAATTATGTACATTAATGCACTTCTGGGGTACAGTGCGGGGTTTTCACATGCAATCTGAAATACTTCCATCAAACTGGTCAACACAGCCTTCATGTCAT
>NW_003852467.1:1030672-1032090 GCF_000181295.1 Otolemur garnettii
TCTGTTACGGAGGGATTCCACTGTGTCTTTCAGATCCTTGAGGGCTGCAACCTCTTGTCTCAGTATTTCAAAATCTTTGATCATTTTATCTTTGGAATCGTTGAGTTCTTGAGTCATCTTTTGAATAATTTCTTGAGCTTCTAATTCCTTCGTTTCTTCCAGTCTGTTGATCTTATTTGCTATCCACACTCTGAACTCGATTTCTGACATCCCAGCCATTTGCTTGTGGATGGGTTCTTCAACTGTGTCTTCCCTATTTTCCCTTGGAGGAGTTGATTTACTCTGGTTATTTGAGTTGCCAGAGTTTTTCTGCTGGTTCCGCCCCATGCTGAGTTTAGCTTGTTTGGAGGTCTTATCAGGACCGTTCAGTTGATGGCTTCTTCTGGTTGCCCAGAGAGACAGGCAGAGCCTGTCTGTTGTCTTCTCCCAGTTCTCAGGTGCTGAAACAGCCAGGGTGCAGTGGAACAGCAGCAGCTGCACAGAAGTGTGCGTGTCCGGCTTAGACTTTGTTCAGCCTGCCGGGCAACCGGGGGGCCGGAGACTGGCAGCAGCCAGATCAGTCCTGGTTCAGCCCCTCTGGGTGGAACAGGGGAACTGTAGTGGCTAGATCAGTCCTAGTTCAGCACCCTGGAGCAACCAGATGGTAGAGGAATAGCAGTGGTAGTACAGGGTACACGAGTGACCAGATCAGTCCTAGTTCAGCCACACCAGAGTAGCTGGGGGGAAGCAGGGGACTACTTCACCGTCACCCATTGGATGCGTGCGGCGCTAGCAAGCCGATCTGTGCCCTCCCAGTGCAGGAACCCGGAGCAAGGGACTCCTCCACCTCTGTCCGAGGGACGTATGTGGCTCTAGCAAATAGTTCTGGGCCCTCCAAAAATGGTAGACCCCTCTACCACCACCTGCAGGGCGAGTGTGGCTCTAGCAAGCAGTTCCAGGCCTGCCCAGCTTGGGAGCCTGTAGTGGGGAACACTTCCCCTGGCCCCCGTGGGGTGTGTGTGTCTCTCGCAAGCTGTTTTGGGTCTACCTGGATTGGAGGATTTCTCCGCCTCTTCCTGTAGGACGCCTGCAGCACGCCTGCAGCCCTAGTGAGCGGTACTGGGCCTGCCCAGCGCAGGAACCTGCTGCCCATGAGGCGTGCGACTCTAGCAAGCAGTTTTGGGGCCCTCCTGGCTCCATGAGGGCAAAGGGACCCACTCGGCAACTGGGTTAGTCTGGGAAGGTTAATACCTCCTTCCCTACCTTACACCCAGTCACTCGTGGTTCCCCAGGTCCGAGACCCTATTCACTCCCGTAGGCCACTGCTCCCGGGGTTTACCTGGCAAAATCAGCCAGAAATCTGAGTTTGGCAGGGGGGCCTTGAGGGTTTAAATTAGGCTTCTGTCCGGTTAGATTTCTCTCCAAATCTTGGAGTGAGT
>NW_003852467.1:1032901-1049085 GCF_000181295.1 Otolemur garnettii
ATATATACAGATTTATACATTTTTACAGTTTTATGTTTGGCCGGAGGGTGCAATGGCACGCTGGTAGGGGTAGGAGGTCCAGTTTTTAGGGGGTCTCTCCCATGGAATAGAGTGGGAGGAAGTTTGAACTCTGCTCGCTTGTTTGCATGGAGTAAACTGCACGAGCCCTTGCTGTGGGGGAGGGGACTCCCATCTGCTTGGTGGTGGATTTTGTAACTTTTGGTTGTAATTTCGGGGTTGCAGCTCGCCTCAGGAAGGTTGAAGTGCACTCTTCAATCTTCTCTCTTGTCTCTGCTCCAAACCATCAGCTAATTTGCTAAGCTGCTGTCCTTTCATCCTCCTTCCAGACAGGAGCTTCTGTAAAAAGCTGGTTGCAGTTTGCCATCTTGGCTCCGCCTGCTATGATGTTTTTAACTTTCAGTCTTTTCAACATAAGAACATAGCTGGTCACATTTATGTGCTTTTTCATAAAACAAATCTTAAAGAATGTGAATGATTGGTCTATGTGGTTTCTAGTAATAAGTCCTGTCTTGTTTTTTCACTTACTATAAATTTTATTCATATGCAAAATTACATTAAGACCCAGTAGTTCTTAAATAGTGTTACCAAATAACCATATAAATCCCAAATGCAGCACAGGTGAACAATCTTCATTGTGTACTTTCACCTCGTTGAAGTTGAAGCTGCTTCTTTTTGGATATTTTTCCACTTCCATGTGAAGTAAATTATTAGGTCTTCATTAGTGGTTTCATGACATGGGTTTTTAAAAGGAAAATGTTTTTGATTTCTTACACCATTCACATTTCTCAGAGGAGGACTTTTTTGTAAATCATAGTCCAAGGATGTTTTGGAAAACAAAATGGTCTTTAATAGATGAAATCTCTCATTGAAACTGTAATAAATAAGCATCTACAACCTAAGCTATATTACCAGTATATCGTGGAACCAAAGAAAGATGGTTTTCCTGTTCCCATAATCCACTTAACTGTTGTTTTAAAATGTGAATATATCCATCATTTATGATTTCCATTTTGGATGATAGTTCTGACCACCATCTTTTTATGACCTCTTGAAGCCAATTTAAACCAACCATTACATATTCTTCAAACTTGCTCTTGAGCACAGGAAGGCAATCTACCACAACTCCAAGATCTTCTGTTCTCACCAAATAAGCTACAAGTTCACTTATACTTCTCTTTTTCCGGAAAGTTAATGCTACATTCAATCTCAAATTCTTGCTGAACTAAACTTGAGCCATTGTTTCATGATCCTGAGAAACCACAGGAAAAAAAACCACTGTATTTTGATGACAGGCTTTCTGTTTGTGAAGAACTAGAATCACTGGAGTTAATCAAATATGTTTGACTATCATGGAGCAATTTTTCAGACAAGTGGCCTGCACAAGCCAGTTCATTTTCTCTATTTTCCATGTCACAGCCCCCACTTTGAGGAGACTGTTTTTCTCTGTAACATGGACTTGGAAAGGGATGATGAACTTTCTTTCTTTTTTCTTTTTCTCTATACATATAAATGTATTTATTTGGTTTCCACTTTTTGCCTTCACAAAGTTAAAAAAAAGCTTAAAATGTAATAAGGATAACAATATTTAAGATAAAGCCTAGAAACAAAAATTCATAGAGAATGAACAAAGATAAATACATTCAGAAAAGAAATCAGATTACTGCAATGAAACATTGAGCAATAATAATAATAATGCAAATAAAGTAACATTCACATTGTCAAATAAGAGTATGTCTATCATAGAATGCTTTGACTTTGAGGTTCAGTGTGGAGTCATCAGTTAACTTATTATTATTTTCTTTCCAAAGTCTCAAAAACTAGACTACTAATATTTAAAAATAAAAATAAAAGATAATTTCAAAAAACAGATCATGTCAAATCTTATAGACAATAGAAAAAGAAGAAATACTTCAAAATCATTCTATTTAATCTGGATATACTTGATATTAAAATTGGAAAAAAAATATTATAAAGGGACATTACAAACATATTTCACTTATAAATGAGGATGCAATATCCTAAACAACATATTAGCAAGTTGAATTTATGTTTAAAATTTATGTTTAAGTAATGAACTTTGGTCAAAATTCAATCCAATTTATGTGAGAATTAGTCACTATTTTCTTCTCTTTTCCTTTCCCTCACCCCCTCCCTCCTTCTCTCTGTCTGCTGTCCCCTTCCCCCATGCCCCACTGTGTCATTAATTGTCATTTCTTGTCCTCATATCAAAGTCAAATACATAGGATTCATGCTTCTCCATTCCTGTGATGCTTCACTAAGAATAATGTGTTCCACCTCCATCCAGGTTAATACAAATGCTGCAAAATATCCATTTTTTTTTAAGTAGCTGAATAGTATTCCATGGTATACATATACCACAGCTTGCCAATCCATTCCTGGATTTAGGGGCATTTAGGCTGTTTCCACATTTTAGCAATTGTAAATTGAGCTGTGATAAACAGTCTAGTACAAGTGTCTATATAATAAAAGGTTTTTTTTTTTCTTCTGGATAGATGCCCAGTAATGGGATTGCAGGATCAAATGGGAAGTCTAGGTTGAGTTCGATGAACTTTCTTTCTGTGATAAATTGCCTTATGCAGTTTATCTGGGTTTTTCACAGCTTGTCCAGCTGTTCTATTTATGTAAGCAGCTAACTGTTCTGGAGATTTCTTAACTTCCTTCATGTTCTTTTTAGTGAAATTAGAGATCCTTTTTCTAGGAAGATCAATGGAATGATCCTCAATATTATTACAGAAGTTCCGTTTTTAACATCATAGGTTTCAGATGCCATAATCTCTTAAATACTAGTGCATCATGGTACCACAATGCCTCAACCCAACCCTGGCGCTGACAAACTGAGCCAGCAGCCTACAGTGTACCTCGAGTCCTGGGCTGGGCCTCACTCCGAGTCATTCAAATGCAGCCATGCGTGGCCCCTGGGATAGCTCAAAACACTTCTTTTTGTTATTAGAGAGTATTTTTTTTTCTTCAGGAAGTTATAAAACGCAAATCAAATGTTATCAATGAAAAGATATCATTGCAAATGCCAAAACTTCTTCCAAACTGCTGGTGATCTCAGTAAGTTACTGTTTATTACAACTAGTCTTTTTCACTCTCAAATTATCATCATCTTTTTCACTAAACCATTTTGAAAGGAAATTTTATGTATATACAATTCTATAAATGTGTGTGCATCATCAGATAAAAATGAACAATTGATAAAGATAAATCTATTTTTTGCCATGCTGTTAGATCTGTACAAAGCTAATCTACTACGATCATAAAATCTTGCTTCTCTGTTTAGTAAGATTCAGTGTTCTTTCACTGTTAAGAAAATTACTCAAGGTTTTTAAATAATGTATTTTAATAAAAATTTTTATGTCTAATTTTATTGTTTGTTAAATTCTAAACTGGAAACATTTATTAAAACAAAAAACTCTACAGTTTTACTTAGGCCATCATTATTAATTAATACTGCACTGTCAATCTATAGGTATCTGTCTGATGAAAGACAATAAAATGCTTGAATATGGGCAGTGCCTGTGGCTCAGTGGGTAGGGTGCTGGCCCCATATACCGAGGGTGCTGGGTTCCAGCCTGGCCCAGCCAAACTGCAAGAACAAAAAATAGCCAGGCACTATGGTGGGCACCTGTAGTCCTAGCTATGTGGGAGGCTGAGGCAAGAGAATACCTTAAGCCCAGGATTTGGAGGTTGCTATGAGCTATGACGCTACTGTACTCTACTGAGGGTGATAAACTGATACTCTGTTTCTAAAAATAAATAAATAAATAAAATGCTTGAATATTACTTGAGGACACTGTGGAAAAAATAATTTCCCTGTTCTAAATTAATTTGTTAAAATTTCCACAAAGTTACATGTTAGGGGAGAAGATGGAAAATCAGTTAAATGTTAAACAATATCTTAAGTAAGTTTTGTATTATGAATTCTGTTTCTCTCACTATTAGAAATCACATTCCTGAATTACACTTGTACTGAGAATTGGAAGTTACAAATACATTTCATGTTAGTGTTTGATAATTTCCAGTTCTCTCATCACTGAAGTTCTACACTTTGATAGTTTCAGAATAGAAAAATATTAAAAATGGTAACATCGTTTCCCACGTGAGGCAGAAATATAAATTGTATTAAAGTGTTAAACCATAGTATAAGAAGCAGGATAATGTTCGAATATGTGCCATTAATCCAGTATTAAAATCTGCCTTTAAATGAACCAAGTGTCTGACTGTGGCTCTTTAGAGAAAAACAGGTTCAAAATACTTAGTTTTGCATTCCAAAGTTAAAGCTAAAAGGAAATCTTAAAGTCTCAGGAGATAGGAGACTATTATATGTTACTATAGAATACTATATTGTAAGCTATATATATCTAAAACATGGTAATATTTTATTGTGTTCTTACAGTGTACCTCAGACTGAATTGAAACAATAACATCTTGTGAGAATTGCATGTTTTGATAAAGGAAAAGATCAATTGGACTGGTTTTACTTTGTCCTCCTTGTGTAAACATGGTCCTCACATTTAGACAATAGGAATGTAAATTCAAAACTTTAAGTAGCAAAAATTTTAATATCAGTAGTTCATAATATGCAAGAGTTGCTTTTCTAGTTTTAAAAGAATAAATGATTGAATAAGAAAGGAATTTTAATGCCAGTAAATACATATAGATTATTCTTACCCACAACCAATATTATAATAAATGGAATTTTTTTTTGCAGTTTTGGCTGGGGTGCATTTGAACCCACTACCTCCGCCAGTGCCCTACTCCTTTGAGCCACAGGAGCTGCTCAATGGAATTGTTTTTTAATGTTGCTTTAAAAATGATAGGAACTTGGTTATCATTAATAATCTCATATTAAAAGTACATGAACAAATTTTTAAATGTCCACATATAATCTCCATAATTGTATGCAGCACAGTGACCAGATTCTATTACTTTGTCAAACTTTAAACATTACTTTTAAGAAATAAGGCAACCCAGTCCAGATTTAGCAGAGTCAAAATTACTTGGCTGGGTTGCTGTCTCCCAAGCCTCTGTCTTCCATCCACATCGGTGGATCTTAAATTTGTCTTTTGTGGAACATCAGTATTCCCTGCCATGCCAGGGTGTTCTCTGGTTAATAAAGGCCAATGACCATTGTTCCATGGCCAGGAAGTTAGCATTTTCCTTCTGCCCTCCATATGCTGTGGTTGTCAAATTTTCTTTCTCCTTGCCTGTCACTTTTGGGGAGAGTTCCTTGATATGGCTGTGCTTAGTAATTTTAGCTAGTGAACTCATATGGGGAAGGAGGATCAGCCACTTTGTCTGGTCCTGTGTGCTGGAGAAGGTTCTAAGGCATAGTCTGATCTGTGTCAGTACCAAAGTATTGAAGAAGAGAAAAGAGGTCATGTGCCAGGGTGCAAAGCCCCAGGCATCACATGAACTGCTGTTTTTCATCCCAATTTGCTGGCCCATTGCTTTGTTTAGAGATTTCACTCAATCCCTTAAAGATTAGCATCAGTGCCAGACCCTCATATTATGTAGGTCACTATGAAAGTTCTGAGACAGACTGTATTATGGTCCATTATTTCACTTCCAAGAAACACAGTTGACAGCATCTTTTCTGATTCACCCATGCAAGTTTCAACTTGGCTTGGTTCATCAGTGTGCTGGGAGGGCTTCATTTGTTTCTGTCCACATGGATTTTTAATTTCTTGATTTTTGTGTATCTCAAAACTTTCTTAATGACCCACATATAATTTACCAGCCCTAGGGAGTTGGAAGGAGTGGTCTAGGGATAATTGAAGGATCCATTTTCCCCCTTTTTACATCATTTTCTCACCCAAACTTGTGGACTCAGGTATCTAGACAGTCAGCCTGTTGGTTTTTGTAGTGAAAGGGAGGATGGTGGATGTCCTAGATGACACAGGGAGAGACAAAGAACTGAGCTTAATGTGATTCTCCAGCTTCTCCTTTTAGTTCCTCCTTCTCGCCATCTGCAGCCACTCACCTGCTCTTTCATCCCCAGGGACTTCTAGATAGCCTTTCTTCTCTCTAGATTCATTGTAGCTGTGTGGAAATTCATGCAATCCTTGCTTCCTCTCCATCTCATACTTTTTCCAGGGTTGATATGACCTAAGAGAGTTAGCTGGAACACTTTTTGAAATTCTGTAATATTCACAAAACTTTTATGTATACTAACATTTATCAAAGTCTTTGATAGTGCATAAAATTATGTGTATAGCTAAACTTAGCATCTGTATTTCATGGATTCCTTATGGAGACCATAGCTTTTATATGCTCAGCCAACTGAACATTTGAGATCCCTAAGTCTAACTGTCGGAACTCAAGGACAAAGAGGATAAACTCCGTGTTCTTCACCCAGCACACAATGCAGTCAGTTTAGGCTGAAACTGAGTTGTATGAACTGTTGAATGCATTTCTTAACATGAGAAGTTTGAAGTAAAATAAAATCTTAAGTCCCCCAGTTGACTGAATGGATTCCCTCTTGGCCACAGGAACTGCATAAAACCCCTAAAGCTGAGCTGTTGGCCATAAAAAGGGAAGTAAAACCCACCTCATCATGCCTTCCTCCCTTTTTAGAGATACCCTTTGTAACAACTAGATGCTAAATCATTAACAGGCCTAAGACTATGCAATAACAACTTAAACCACACCTGAAGGCCATCAATTTAATCACAATCACTTGAGTTTCTGTAAATGGTGGCTTGTCTCTCATTAATACCCCTACTTAAAACATTCCAAGGCTTTAGTTTAGAGTCTAGTGGTTATCAACCTTCCTAATGGCTCCTCATGCCATGACCCTTTAATACAGTTCCTTGTGTTGTGGTGACCCCCAACCATAAAATTATTTTCGTTGCTACTTTATAACTATAATTTGCTACTGTTATGAATTGCAATGTAAATATCTGATATGCAGGCTGTATTTTCATTGTTACAAAGGAATTGCAACCCACAGGTTGAGAACCGCTGGTTTAGACAAAGCTTCATTTCTTCAACCAGTTACAAATCAAATAATCTTTAAAACTACCTATAATCTGTAAGCCCCTTCCCTTGAGATGCTCTGCCTTTTCAGTCCAAACCATATATTGACATCTTCTTGGTACTGAGGATCTTACATGCAGTTTCTGTCTCCATGAATATATAAAATCAAATTGTAGCCCAGCTATAATGGGGACATTTTCTCAGGATCTCTGGAGGTCATGTGCTCTAGGTTGGCAACACACATTAGGCTCAGAATAAACCTTCTTGAATTATTTTACAGAGTTTAGGTATTTTTTTTTTAAATTAACAGATGAAAACAGAAGTAATAATGTTGAAAAGAGGGTATATCAAACTTAGCAAAGAAATATGCTAAGCAAAGTTTTATGACTTCATAATCATCTATCCTGCTTTGCTGAAAAGATTCTCCACTTAGCAATATTAAAAGGAAATTTTCCCAGCTGTAATAGCATTCGTCTTGGTGATACAAAACTGAATGTTGTGCTAAAATACAATTTTTTCAACTAGCTGAACCTGAAAAAGTATCATTACCTTTGATTAATAGTCACTGGACCTAACTAACTGCTCTTTTCTGTCCAGTGAATAGTAGGACTTCTTTTAAATACAAAACATGCAGACTTATGTACTCTTCAAGTCATCTTGAAAGTGATATGATAGAACCTCTGTTACCTAACTAAGAGGGTTCAGCTGCCAGTCACTGTCAGGCAAATGCAGAGATGGGGATTAGTTCTAACAAGCTTTATTGTCAGAAGGCTGGCAGTTCTGGAGAACAGTGACAGACAGTCTCTCTAAGACTGTTCTGCCCTTCCATTTTAAAAAACACAGTTTTATACATAAAAGTTCAAAGCAAAAACCATGTTAACCCTTATCTTAAACAATAATAATTAACCTTTATTTTAAGCAACAGCAATCAGTATAAGCCATGACCCATAATGAACAATAATCATCATATCCCATGACTGATAATAAATAATAATTGGCATGACCCATGACCCAAAACATTTCTAATTCAAAAGTTAATCTCCTAAATCAGTCACTCTAAACTACTTAAGATAAACACTGCAGGCAGAATGGGGACTGAAGACCCTATTTTTGACTAAGGAAAACACCCCCAGAAGAAGGGAAAAACAGAGAAATAAGCTGAGCAAGGTGGAACAAGAACAGGTTAGCTGGTTTACTGTTAAATGAGCCGCTAAATTCCTTACCTGAGCAGGTTCCTGCTTTCTTAGAAGACTTGCTTGTAGGGGATACAGTTCGCAAACACCCCTACTAGATCTGTGAACATTTTGGAGAAACAATGACTGCAGAGGAAGCTGAGTGCAAGGCCTGGCAAGGAACATTAACTAGGCTGTTTCCTGCTCTGTTAATAGTCAAAGCAAAGACCCGCTTTGGAGATTTGTATTTGGCCAGGGCAGAGATCAAGGGAACAGCTTGGACCCCGAAATATGAGTAGCTTGTATCACTTATCACAGAGAAATATGCCTCTGGGTGGAGATTAGAGGAAAATTCTTCTGTCCCATTGATTCTTCAGGAGATTAATGCCAGTGGCATTTTACTCCATGGTGAACTAGTGAGGTTAAATCCCCTCTAAGGAATCTGTATGTGTGACCACAGACAGGAGGTTTCAGATTTCTCAAGATTGCTCAGAATCTTAAAGTTAATGATTATAGAAATAATAGGAGCTGACATGCTTATTCAGAGAAACCGCTATTGTTTTTGTTCCCTTCCTCAGCTTAACCTCTGGGCTAATGAGGAAATAGCCTTCATTAAAAGCTGAGTGGACCAAACACTGGGGGCCATTTGCCAGAACTCCACTAATAGCCAGTGACCCACTGTGTTCCTACCTTTGAAAATTCTATTCTGTGTGTCCTGTCTCTTTATCTCTTGCTGTTTTGAACTTTTTTTTTTTTTTTTCAGATGATCGCAGGCATCAACACAGTTCTTAATGGATCCTGCTCCTGGGGCAGGACCCTGGAAATACCCTTTTAGATTAAAGCTGAATATACAAAACAGCAAGGATGAAAGACATGAGGTGAAGGTCAGGTAGGATGTAAACTGGCCATGCCAGCTGTGTTGTGTTGGCTCTAACCTCATTGACTCCACCTTATTCTCACTACATGTACTCTTTCCTTCATAGTTGACAACCTCCCTACATTGACTATCTTCTTAAGTTTACCTAATTTTCATAGACTGGTGTACCACATGTATGTATCAGTACAGTAGGCCTCATTCCTTATGTTGACCACCTCCATATGTTGACCAGATTGGGTGGCCAACTTACAGAGGTGCATAGTTACTAAGTAACTCTCTTACTAGCACTTAAAAACCTCTGATTCATCCTCATAATACCTCACAGCTATGTAATTAATTTACTGCCAAGTGTCTAAAGGTCTTGTATTATATAGTATTTAGCAAATGTTTATACTTAAAAAACCTACTTCTCAAAGTGTGGCCCATGCACCACAAACATTGACTTCACCTGGGAATAATTAGAATACTCAGCTCTTCCCATAGAAAAACTATTGAATCAGAATTTGCTTTTAAAAAAAATTCAGATTAATGTGAGGGTACACACAACTATGTTATAATGTTTGCTTTAGTAACTATAGTTCCTCTTGTACTTGTGTCCTGCACCCAAGAGGTGTGCCATATATCTTTACATTGTGGCAATTAAGTGGGAGCACATCAATCCCCCTCTCTCTTTCCTCTCTCCCTCCCATTTGTCCCCTCCCCCCAACTTGAACTGAATTGAGTTTTTCTACTATGTACATGTATATTAGATCATCTGGGGCTTTCTCAGCAAAATAAAACTAGACAAAGGCAGATATAGGACAGTATTTCTCAGAGGGAAAGGCATGGACAACCTACATCAAAAGCACCTGGAGAGTTAATTTTAAATACAGGGGTCTCGGACCCAAATCAGACCTAACTAATCAGAGTCCCTGCAGAAAAATCTTTGAGAATCTGTATTTTAAATATGCACTCTAGATGATTATTATTCACACAGAAATGTGAGAACCACTGCCTTAAAAACTGAAGTCATCAGGTAGTTTTTTTAATTAGTCAGTTTGTGTCTCATTTTTACGTTAGTAATTCTATCTGTTTTAAGGAAACCATGTTTATTGCAATTATACAGGGGATTCTCAAATGGAAGTAACAGAGTTGCTATTTTATCTCAAAATGGTACATGTACAGTGTATAAAAGACCAATTATTTATTATATTGGCTTAATAATTTGATCTTTTTGTCAAAATGTTTTACCCTGTGGCTGTTTAATAGACACAATAGATAATCACCAAAATAAAATGCCCCAATGAATCACTTTAGATTTATAGAAACATAAAAAGCATTGGAGATTTTTTTTCCCTTCCTAATTTTATGAAATTTATATGAAATTTCAGGGCATGGCTTTAAATTTAAATTAGTCTTCAGAGAGGAACACTTCCTTATGTGTTTGCAGTGATTTTACAGTGATAAATGTCCATCTGGAAGTCTGGAACATATCTTGCATAATTCATAGATTGCCTTTTACTATGGTTAATTTTGTGTGATAATTTTTTTAATATATAATATTCGTACTCTTACAAATTGAATAGGAAAGCATCAGAAATACTAAGTTAAAACAAAAGGAGAGAAAGATTGCAGCTGTGTGCATGTGCCCCAGTGTTCATATGTGTGCCAACAAGTATAAATATAATATTTAATTATTACTGGATTTTTTTTTCTGGCTGGGACTGGGTTTGAACCCGCCACCTCCAGCATATGGGACCTGCACCCTACCCTTCTGAGCCACAGGCGCTGCCCCCTAGCTTGTTTTTTAAGAGCTTTATCAAGGTATAGTTGGTATACAAAAAAATTACACATGTTTAAAATATACTATTGGAAGAGTGTACACCACCAGTACATCACCAAAACAAAGGTAATAAATCACTTTCCAAAGTTACCTTGTATCATTATTTTTGTAGTTAGAACACAACATCAGAATCTACACTTTCAACAAAATGTTATGTGCACAGTATAATATAGCTATAGGCACTATATTATATAGCATATCGCTACGACTTATTCACTTGCAATAACTGAAACTTTTTATACATTGAACTGAAATTTTATATACCCCATATCCCTTTCCCCATCTATTATGACCACCATTCTTTTTTTTTTTTTGCTTTTATAAATTTGCTTTTATAAATTTGCTTTTTTTTTGCTTTTATAAATTTGCTTTTATAAATTTTGCTTTTATAAATTAAAATTATATATTTTACCTCATGTAAGTATAATTATGCAGTATCTGCCCTTCAATTACTTGCTTATTTCATTTAGCATAATGTCCCCCAGGTTCATCTAGGGTATCACAAATTGCAAGATTTCATTCTTTTTTAAGGTTGAATAGTGTTCCATTGCATGTATATGGCACACTTTTTTATCCATTCATCTGTTTATGGACATTTGGGCTGTTTCCTATCTTGGCTGTTGTGAATAATGCTATAACAAATGTGAGAGAGCAGATGTCTCTTTGAGATTCATATTTCAATAATTTTGGATATATACTTAGACACAGAATTGGTGGATCATATAATAGTTCTATTTTTTAAAGTTTTGGAAGAACCTGCATACTATCTTCCATAGGGAGGAAGATGGTGGGCATTATAGATGCCCACCACTAAAAGTGCTCAAGATTCAAATTTCTCCACATCCTCATCAACACTTGTTATCTGTTGTTTTGTTTTTGATAATGGCCATCCTAAATGGTATAAGGTGATATCTCATTGCAGTTTTGCTTTGTATTTTTCTGGTGATTAATGTTACCAAGCACCCTTTCTTGTACCTGTTGGCTATTTGTATGTCTTTGGGAAAATGTCTATTTAGTTTCTTTGCCTACTTTTAAAATTAGATTATATAGTTTTATGCTATGGAGTTGTGAGAATTGATTATATATATTGGCAATAACGCCTTTGTCTGTTGTGCAATTTGAAAATCTTTTCTCCTATTTTGTAGCTTGCCTTTTCACTTGGACGGTTGTTTTTGCTGTGCAGAAGATTTTTAATTTGTTGTAGCCTTTTTTTCTATTTTTCCTTTTCTTGCCTGTGCTTTTTTTCCCCAAAATATCAAGGGGTACAAATGTTTTTGTTATGTGAATAGCTTGTAATGATAAAGTCAGAGTTTTTAGTGTGTTTGTCACCAGAATAGTGTTCTCTGCATTCAGTAAGGTTAAGTTTTTTAATTTTTTATTTCATACCTATTCCCACCCTCCCCCTTTCTTGGTTTTCAATGTCCTTTTTTATAAATTTCAGATTTAAATGAAGGTATAAACAATTAGTTTACAATGTTTGCAGTTTTTAGGTAAAGGCCCTGTTGTAGTTTTGTCCCACACCCAGGAGGTGTGCCATATATCCTTACTTTGTGCCCATTAGGTTGGAGCACACCAATCCCCCTCCCTTCTACCTTCTCCCTTCTCTCTTGTCCCTCCTCCCCTCAACATGAATTGAATTCAGTTTTTCTCTTGTGTGGGCATGTATTAGTTTGTGTACTGGCTTCATATTAGTATTGAGTACATCAGATACTTGTTCTTCCATTCTTGTGATACTTTACTAAGAAGAATGTGTTTCAACTGTATCCAAGTGAATATGAAAGACTTAAAGTCTCCATCCTATTTTATGTCTGAATAGTATTCCATGGTATGTTAATCCATTCAATATGCTTAACATCTTCTTGTGCCTATGTGTGCCCATTGTTTAGCTCCCTATCACTAGTTGAGTACATAGAGTATTTGTTTTTCCATTATTGAAGTATGTCACTTAGGATAACAGTCTCCAGTTCCATCCAAGCTGCAGCAAAAAACATTATTTACTTCCTTTTTATGGCAGAGTAATACTGCATGGTACATTTATGCCACATTTTTTTTCTTATAGCATAACTATGTACATTAATGCAATCATGGGGTACAGTGTGCTGTTTTCATATACATTTTGAAATACTCTCATCAAACTAGTTAACATAACCTTCATGTCATTCTCTTAGTATGCCACATTTTCTTTAATGACTCATAAAACAATGGTCACTTGGGTTGATTGTGCTGTGATGAACATTCGCATGTAGGTATCTTTGTGATAAAATGACTTCTTTTCTTTTGTGTAGCTACCTGATAGTGGGATTCCTAGATTAAATGGTGAGCCTACATTTATTTCTTTGAGAAATCTCCAAACTGTTTTCCATAGAGGTTGTATTAATTTACAGTCCCACCAACAGTGTATACATGCTTCTTGCTCTCTATAAGCAAGAATCTATTCTTTCTCCTGATGGGGTAAGATGGCATCACAGTGTGATTTTAATATGTATTCCCTGATGATGACTGATGTTTATCATTTTTTATATGTTTCTTTTGAAAAAGTTCTGCTCATGTCTTTTCCCCACTTTTTAATGAGGTTATTTGTTCTCTTGCTGATTTTTTTTGAGACTTTGTAGATTATGGAAATTAGATCTTTATGAGATATATCATTTGCAAATATTTTCTCCCATTCTGTAGATTGTCTATTTACTTTGTTGATTATTTCCTTTGATGTGTGTAAAGTTTTTAATTTAATTACGTCCTGTTTATTTTTGTTATTGCTACATTTGCCTGTGTTGTAAATTCATAGTCATAAATTTTTTCCCTAGTTTGATGTGTAGAAGTTTTTCCCTACATTTTATCCCAGATTTATTTTATGGTTTCAAGTCTTACATTTAAATCTTTTATCCATCTTGAATTAATTTTTACATGTGGTGAAGCATAGGCATCCTGTTTCATTCTTCTGCATATGGTTATCTAGTTTTCTTAGTACCATTTACTGGATGGGGCTACATTTCCCAGTGGATGTCATCTATTTTGTTGAAGATCAGTTGATTGCACGTACATGGTTTTATTTCTGGGTTCTCTATTTTGTTCCATTGGTCTATGTTTCAACTTTATTATTTTTGCTTATGATTGTTTTGGCTATTTGGCTTCTTTTTTTGGTTCCATATAAAGGTTAGAATTTTTCTTCTAGATCTGTGAAAAATAGCATTGGTATTTTGATGAGGATTGCATTGAATCTGTAAATCACTTTGGGCAATATGAACATTTTAATGATGTTGATTATACCAATCTGTGAGCATAGGATGTTTTTCCATTTATTTGTGTCATATAGGATTTCTTTCATCAGTGTTTTGTAGTTCTCTTTATAGAAGTCTTTCACTTCCTTGGTTAAATATATTCCTAGGTATTTTATTTTCTTTGTAGCCATTAGAAATATTATTGAGTTATTGACTTGACTCACAGGTTGACTATTCTTAGCTTATTGAAATGCTACTGGTTTGTGTATATTGATTTTGTAACCTGAGACTCTGCTGAATTTATAAATTCTAGGAGTCCTTTGGTGGAGTCTTTAGGATTTTCTAGATTTAAGGTGATATTGTCAGCAAACAGGGATAGCTTGCCCTCCCCTTTTCAGATTTGGATACCCTTTATTTCTTTCTCTTGCCTGATTGCTCTGGATAGAACTTCCATTGAATTAATTCACTTCTATGTTGATAGTGAGCACCACTAGTATTCTTCCAGTTTGTAGGAGGAATGCTTTCAACTTTTCCCCATTTGGTATGATGTTGGTTGCCGGTTTTTCATATATGGCTTTTATAATTTTGAGATATGTTACTGCTACACCTAATTTGTTGACAGTTTTTATCATGAAAAGGTGCTGGATTTATGAAATGCTTTTTTTGCATCCATTTATATGATTGCATGGTCTTTGTTTTTACTTCTTTTTATGTGATGAATCATGTTTATTTATTTGTATGTTGAACCATTCTTGTGTCCCTGGGATGAAACTCACTTTATGGTGAATTATCTTTTCGATGTGCAGTTGAATTCTATTAGTATTTTGTTGGAGATTTTGCACCTATTCTCATATGGAGGAGACAGACTAATCTCTGCATCTTTATAGTTTTAGCATATGCACTGCCAAAGTGAGTTATGATGTCACATCCAAGAAATCAATGTCACCTCCAATATCAGGAATCGTTTTGCATATTATTCCTTTTTGTAGTTTTAGAATTTCAGGATTGGAAGATTTAATATAGTTAAAATGTGCAGATTATGCAAAATGACTTACATATTCAATGCTATCCAGATCAAAATCTCAATGCAATTGTTTAGAGATATAGAAAAAGAAATCTAAATTTTATATGGTACCACCAAAGATCGAGGATAGCCATAGAAATTTTGAGAAATAATAGGAAATAACAATCTGCAATTACTTCAGATTGTAAATCTGGTTATTACTATCTGATTTCAAAATATACCACAAAGCTATAGTAATCAAAATAGTATAGTTACTGGCATAAGAGAAGACACATGCACAAATGGAATGGAATAAAGAGAGCCTAGAAATAAACCTATTCATCTACAATTCAATGATCTTGAACAAGGTTTCCAGGCATATAAAATTTGGATGGGATAGTCTTTTCAATAAATGATGTTGTGAAGACTGAAAATCAATATGCAAGAAAATAAAATTGAATTATCTATCTCTGTATTACACTATATAGAAAAATCATCTTATAGTGATTAAAGACTTAAATATAAGACCTGACCTGTTTTTTTGATTGATTCAATTTTTCAGCATTCAGTAGCCTTATTATGTTTTTTTCTTTTTCTTTTTTTTCTGTTAAATTAGGAGTCACTTATTCTTATTTCTATTTTTAGAGCATCTAGAAAGTGATTATATCACTTTCAAAATGGGAAAATGATTTTTTTTAAAGATTCCATCATTTGCTACTTTAGGTGGATTCCTTGCCCTACTTTTTTTTTTTATTAAATCATATTTGTGCACATTAATACTATCATGGGATACAGTGTGTTGTTTCCCTATGCAATTTTAAATACCTTCATCCAGGGAACCAACATAGCCATCATCTCATTCTCATAATTGTTGTGTTAAGACATTTATATTCAACATTTAGAAAGATTCACATGTACCCTTATAGGATAAATCATCGGCATGTTCCGCGCAATCACCCTCCCTTCACCCATCCTCCCCCCTCCCCTCCCTTCCCTCTCCCTTTTCCCCATATTCTTGGACTACAATTGGATTATAGCTTTCCTATGATAGTTAACAATTAGTTTCATA
>NW_003852467.1:1049223-1115132 GCF_000181295.1 Otolemur garnettii
TCATGGGTCGATGGGCACTTTGGCTTCTTCCATGACCTAGCAATTGTGAATTGGGTTGCAATGAACATTCTGGTATAGATATCTGTATTGTAGCGTGATTTTTGGTCTTCTCGATATATACCTAGCAGAGGAATTATAGGATCAAATGGCAGATCTATAAGTGTTCTCCATATGACTTTCCAAAAGGGACGTATTAATTTGCAATCCCACCAGCAGTGTAGAAGTGTTCCCTTTTCTCCACAACCCCACTAGGATCTGTGATTTTGGGATTTTGTTATGTTTCTTTTTCTAATACATCCTGTTGCTACAAGTAATAAAATATGTAAATATTTTGGCATAAAGATTAGTAACAAAACATATATAGCACTGTATCATGTGATATGTATGTTACCACTACACCCTTTCTGTCCCTCCCCTCCTTGTTTTTTTCAATTTACTTTGGATATTAGATTGTGGAATGTTGAAATGAATATGATAAATTTGACTGGAGGATGTAAACCTCTGAATGCATCCTAAGATCTTTCATCTTGCAGAACTACTGAAGTCAATATAAGGAGGGAGCAATATGAGTACAGAAGTAGACTTTGGCATCCTAAGCATAATGTTGGTTTGTCTTTTGGAAACATTTCATGTAGCTTATGGGCCTTCCCAAAACCTCTTGCCTAAGCCAACTCACCTTTTCTTAAATTTTGTTAATGAGGCTGTTTTTAGATATTTATTTTTAAAAAATAATTTTCTATCCCCCACTTCCATACCTCTTGAACCATACTCTCCAGAAGAGGGACCTGGAAATATGTACTCCCTTTTTTAAAAACATATACATTTTTAGTTTAAAAATAATAAGACTTAGACTTTTTAAACTGCAATTACTTCTGATTGTAATTATTTTGCATGTATTAAAAAAGGAAGAATTTTGTGGATATCTGGATTTGGGGGCAGTAGAATTCTAAATAGTTCTTGTTTCGTTTATATCTTAACATTTATATCTTGACCATAACAATTAACTGAACTTGGTAAATTAATTAACCAGTTGAACTGCTGATAAATTTGGAAACTTTTAATTATGATAGGAAAGTCAGTATAATTTACACAGAGTAACTATATTACAAATTTATATTTTGATTTTAATGTATTCAAAATAATGAATTTATATTATTCACAATTTATTAAAGTATATATGTTTATGTTGTTACTATGTTTGTGTTCATGGAAATAAAATAAATATGCACCTGATGAGATTAATATTTAAACTTTTTCCATCTAATTTGTGAAGTTAGTGTTTATAGTTTAGAAAGAGTCTTCAAATACTGAATTTGAAAGCAGAGCTCTTAAAACTTAGATTACTTTATAATTCTAATATCTTTTAAACTATATAGATGTATTGAAGGCAAAATGGAATGAAAGTAGAGATGTAACAATTAAGGAAATCCAGGGCAAAAGAAAATAATAGTTTATATTGATGAAATGGCTTCATATATTGACCTTTACTGCTATGCTGTTAGTTATTTTGCACCTTTTTTTGTGTCTATCTCTGTAACCCTTTTAAGATGTAAAGAAAGGCTTACCAGATAAAAATTGGGGAAATTTTGCTAATATGGGACTTTCAAATGTTGAAGTCATCAAAATCATTACAGTGCTTGTGCCAATTTTATTAAAAATAGTGAATTTTTAATCTTGTGCTAAGATTAAAGACAAGTGAACTTTAATTTTCAAACATGAATTGTACTCAACTATTTTGTGCTCAATATTTTTAGGAAATTATAGAGATGATATAAGTCATAAGATATTTGATTTTTCTATTGAGACAAATTATGAAAAAGATAACACTACTGTATTTGTTTTATTAAATAATCATATTATACTTAACTACACAGTCACATAATTGCTTTATTGTTTGGTTTTAGGAAACAATAACACATGGATTAACATGTTGACCTTTAAGAGGGAATTACACATATCATACAAGTAGAATATTTTAGATACCTTATATTAACTTATTTAAAAATATCAAATGTTATTATTGCCAAAGTCTTTGCTAAATAGTTCTTCTACAAATCCAACCCTTCAGTCCCCTGTGTCCTCTGGATTAAGTGGCTTCTTTGTGATGTAGATTTTGCTTGAGTCACTTCAAAAGAAGTTTTTTTTTTTACTTTTCATTTTGAATAATTTACAGTACACTATATTAGCTTCATACTTCAAAGGAATATTATAGGTATCTGCGAGTATAAATAACTAAAATTTGACTCAGTTTCATGAACAACCAAAATTGAGTCTACTTTCACAATTTGAGATCCAATTAAAGAATTCTGTCTCACATTAAAAAAACTTTTGATATAATGTTCTGGAAGGTGCTTAGAGCTAAATTTCCAAAATTATATAAGTTATAAACTCTAAAGTTATAGATAAAGTTATTTTCTTTTTTATGGTAAGTCTTCCATGTCAAAACAAAAATGAAATGCACATATTTTTATAATTACTTGCATTTGAAATTTAAGTTTTGGCAGGAAAGGAAACTTTGGGAGTACTCACCTAAAATACTTACCAATTCATGCATGATGTATGTAACATGGTCTCAAGCCTTAATGATTATTCTTTCCTATAAAGTATCTCTTATTTATATTATGTACATTTCTTTTTTATATTCACATTTCTAATAAAGAACTTTCCCAGTTCTTTTCTCATGCCTTCCTGTAATAAAAAAAAAAAAAAACAAAACAAACATAAAGATGCTATTGGGTGTTGGGTAAGAGAGAACATGATCCATCATAAAGCAGTTGGGCTGTTGCAGATTAATTCTCAAGGAATAACTTGAAGCCATTCATTGAAAGGACTGGGAATTTGCTCATATATACCTCTATTTACACTGTCTCCAAGTTCAAAGGCAAGAAGGAAAGTATTCTTTTTTTTTTTTTTGCAGTTTTTGGACAGGGCTGGGTTTGAACACGCTACCTCTGGTATTTGGGGCCAGTGCTCTACTCCTTTGAGCCACAGGCACCACCAGAGAAGGGAAATATTTATAAAGGCAACAGCTGCAAAATTTCCCAAGGAAAATGGCTGGTCACACAAGTTCTTGTTTTGTCATTTGGGAACTGGCATAGACTGACTACTAAGCCCCAAATCCATAAGTTGAATATAAATAGACTAGCTCTAAGTTCACTGTAAGGCTGTTTATATCATAATGCTAAAGATAATTTTCTCCTTCTTCTCGGGTCCTGACTGCTGGCTGCAGTATATCCTACAGGTTCTGGGTTGTATAGCAGAAAAATCTCTCTGCAATTGCTTGAGGCTTTGTGAAAATTTCCAGAATTATACTTTCTAGACATTAAAAAAGAAGAGCAGGGATAAGAGTATGCCCGTGCTCTTTTGAAAATCTTTCCAGAAATAACACACAGTACTTTTGTTTGTTTCCTATAGGTCAAATCTTAATCAGATCACCAAAACTAGCTGGAAGAAAACTGAGAAAATACCTTTTACCCTAATGTGATGAAATAAAATCAGAGTTTTGTCAATGAGGAGGAAAAGTAAAGGTTATTGTGGTAAACAATCAACAGTCTCCTCCATAAAGATATACAAAAATGATTTTTGTCTCTAACACAAAGTTATCTAATATTTCATCAATCTGATGTCATAGGCACACAAAGTCTTTTCATCTTTAAATATGTCTTAATGAAAAATACTTGGTAATGCTATAGGATCAAATTTTTCATAATGCTCTCTTTAGTATTTGTATTTGGACAGAATTTCAGGTATAAACAAAATGTAAGAATGCATATTTTAAATCATAATCAGAATGGAAATACTGCAGAGTACCTTTATGATTAACTTTGTTAGGTAATCTAAAGGGTAATAGCATTACCTTGTCTTTCTTTATTTTTTTAACAGTATTTATGTATTTATTTTTTTGAGACAGAGTCTCACTCTGTCACCCTGGGTAGAGTGCTGTGGCATCATAGCTTGCAGCAACCTCAAACTCTTGGGCTCAAGCTATCCTCTTGCTTCAGCCTCCTGAGTATCTGGGACTACAGGCACCCACTCGCTATATTACCTTTTCTTAATAGAAATCTTAGTCTTCTCTCTAGGTATAAGCAGCAGAGAAATGGGTTAGGGTTAGGGTTAGGGTTAGGCTTGGAAATAAGAAAATGTTAAAAAAATCTCATATACTGACTGAATTGTTTTTATTGTTTCTTACAAATATTCATATTCTTCTCTTTAGGGACATGATATTGCACTTCCTCCTTCCTCATCATTGTAGAAGTTACATGTGAACATATAACATATTTGACAAAAAAACATGGGAGGGGAAGTATTGTACATTATTTCCAAATTTAAGTGCCTTTGAGCAATTTTTCAGATTTCCTTCTGTGGCAATGATTGTAGAAAGACATGGAAATTAAGCCTCCCTCAGCATGGATCTCCGAGTGAATATTCTCCATCTATGATGGACATATAGTATGTGTAAGAAATAAAATACTATGCTAAATTCACTGATTTTAGAGGTTGTTTTTACTGCAGTAGAACCTAGTGTATAGTATATAATAAGCCTCCTCAGAGTAACTTCAGCTAATGTGTCTCTAATGAATGTATTTTCTCTTCTCAAATGGGCCTTATAGTATTAAAACTATCTTTCAGGTTAGTTGCTAAAATATAATAGCAACTGTTATTAAAAATGAAAAATAATGCCTTTATCTATAGACTATTCTTTCTAAGCAATAAATATGGAAAATATCTGAAATGTTTGGGATGATAGACTTCTTATTCATCACAATTTTACTCTCTGGCAATATAAAGCACATGCCTAAGCAAGAGCAGTGAATAAGTTCTTATTCTATGTAGCCCCAAAGGAATTAGCTGACAAGGATCATTATAAAAGATAGATTTTAGTCACAATTTAAAATTGGCCAGTGAATCATGTATCCTCAGAAATGAGCCATCTGAAAATAATTTCCTATAGTATGTATGATTTGCTGGTTTTACCAGCATTATTGAGTTATGCACTCATTTAAAAAACACATACTAGGTGATACCTCAGTCTTTTTAGTTATAGGAAAAATATATTAATGAATAAGTCACAGTTCTGGGCCTCAAAGAGCCCACCATCAAGTAGGGGAAAACAAACAATCAAACTGTATACATGTTTGCAGTTTTACCAGGAAGAATACCTTTGGAATTATATATTATATTAAAAAAGGCTATATGAGTTAATAGTGCAACCACTGTTTAGATAATATATAGACCTTAATGGAAATGGAAAAGACATTTAAGAATTATGAGGTAGTAAGTCCTTTTTTATGCATACAGCATTTTCTATTGCTTTTACTAGTTATATACAAATTGGGTTCTGAAAAATGAGTAAAATCCCGATGGGCCAGAGTCTAGGGAAGAGGGATAAATTGACCACAAGAGGAAGAATAAAAAGAGGGAATAACAGAAACAGTGGGGAACAGGCAAGGGAAAGCGCAGATATATGTGTGCCAGTGGCCTAAATGGCCAGCATAGAAGAGCACAAATGAAGGTTAAAACAGTGTTGGAGTGTTTATCATTCATCTTTGTAATTTTTTCTGTCAGGTCAACATTTTGTGGCAGAAAGTATGCTATATAATATTAGGAGCTCAATCATTCATTCTTGTATCCCAGAATGCCTTGACTGAGAATAGTGAACTAAGTAGAAGAAGGACCTTATAGAGATGTTTTTGTGGGTCCTGATTCTTGCTTAAAACTCAACAAAAGATGGATTCTGGAAAGTTATAATTTTAAAATATTTTATTCTTGTACACTGAATGATTAGCAGCAATTAGATTTAGGCAGAGCTCTAAGGAAGTTATAGCAAATCACAGGCCAGGTGTATATACTAAGAATAGTAATATAACCTCATCTTATATGTGAACATATAACATATTTGGCAAAAAACATGGGAGGGGAAGTTTAGATTAAGTTTTCTTAGGTTTTGGATTAGGTTTTTCTTAACTTTTTAAAATGTCATCAGATTCTTTGGCAATTGGATAAGGTTTTAGATTAGGTTTGCTTAACTTTTTTAAATGCCATCATCCTCCTTGGCAATTGGATAATGCCTATGTTGCTTCACAGAATAGAGTTTTCTAAATACATAAAATAAGGATAACATAGAAAGCTAATATACCAATAGATTACCAAAATATAAATAAAACATTGTAATATATTAAAATGTGTACTTCATTATAAATGAATAATGCATACTGGTGGGCCTAATAACTACCATACATTTAATGATTATAAATAATATTTCAAGATCCTTTTGAGGACAATGAAAATGTGATATAAATGCATTTGTGGTTCTATGGTTGACTAAGTTATGCATACAGCTACAACTGCTGTGGTTTGGGAGTGCTATGTCGCAGTTAAAAGTTAGTTAAGCTACAGATAGAATTTTTCCTCTGTCAAATTCACAGATCCAGTCCATTCTTGGACCTTAGGTTAAGGTTCCTTGATTTAGATACTTTGCAACTTCCCAGAGGTGAAAGTGGTGCAAAATACAGCACATATCCCATTTTTATGGCATTTCAGGTGGCCACTGGTCCCTTTATTGATGAACTCCTGGACACCTAGAGGATGGAAAGAATCCAAAACTTGATTCTTATACATCATTTCCCATGAAGATGTTTTCTTCAGCACATGAATAATACTGTTTTAATAAACGAGATTGATTCCTTACTGATTCTGTAGACTCAGAAACAGTAATTAGGTAAAGGTAGAATTTTCCCTAGAAAAATTATTTTATCAAATTATTTTCTAGTATCTCTGAAGTAATTCTTATAATAATGAGCATTATAAATAAGTCAGTACAAAATTTTAGGTTCTCATAGATTTTCTAATTTGCTTTTACCATGGACAGTTAGCTCAGTTTCTTGGGTTGAAGAGACACCTTTGAAGATGAAGCAATTTTAATGACAATTTTATAGAGCAGTTTCAGATTCACAGCAAGACTGAGAGGAAGAAAGAGATTTTCTATATACCCCCTGCCCTTATACATGCACAACCTCTCCCTTTATCAACATCTTCCACTAGAGTAGCATATTTGTTACAACTGATGACTCTACACTGATACATCATGGATACCCAAAGTCCATAGTTTACTTTAAAGTGCACTTTGAAAAAAATAAAATGCATTTTTGATGTTACACATTCTGTGGGTTTAGAAAATGATGACATGTATTCACAGTTATGGTATTATACAGAGTATTTTCACCTCCTTAAAAATCATCCCTGCTCCACCTATTCATCCCCCAGCCCTGGCAACCACTGGACTTTTTGCTGTCTCCATAGTTTCACCTTTTCCAGAATGTCATAGACTTGGGAATCATATATTCTGTAGCCTTTTCATATTGACTTCTTTCACTTGGTAATATGCCTTTGGGGTTCTTCTATGTCTTTTCATTACTTGATGGCTTATTTCTATTTATCTCTTAGTAATATTCCATTGTCTGGATGTACCACAGTTTACTATTCACCTACAGAAGATCTTAGTTGCTTCCATGTCTCGACAATTATGAATAAAGCTGCTATAAACATTTGTGTACAGATTTTTGTGTGCACACACGTTTTCAGCTCCTGTAGATAAATACCAAGTAGTGTGACTGCTGAGTTATGGGATAACAGTATGTTTTAGTTTTCTGAGAAATCACCAAACTCTCTTTCAAAGTTGCTGTAACATTCTAAATTCTCATAATCACTAAATTAGTCTTCCTGTTGCTCCACATCCTCACCAGAATTTGGTATTGTCAGTGTTCTGGATTTTTGGCTATTCTAATAAGTGTGTAGTGGTATCTCATGATTGCTTTAATTTGCATTTCCCTGATGTCATGTTATGTAGCGCATCATTTTGTGTACTTAATAATCATCTGTATATCTTCTTTGGCATGTTGTCTGTCCAGTTCTTCAGCCATTTTCTACTCAGGTTGTTTTCTTATTGTCACTGATGCAACCTTTTTGTTTCTTCAAAGAGCCACTTCTGTTAGTACTCTAACAAAATATATGAAAAGTAAAGGAGGAAAAGTAAAGGTGATGAAGCTCAAATTACTCTGTTTTCCTACTTACAATGATAAGGATTGAGAAGAGGAGCAAGATGGTGGACTAGAGGTATCTTTTTAATTGTCTCCCTAGGTTTTTTTTTTTTTTTTTTTTTGTTGTTGTTATTTTTTCTTGTCTCAATTGGTTTGGTTTGGTTTGGGTATATTGTTATTTTTTTATTTTTACTTTCTTCAAGATCAAGGGATCCTCCATTTTGGTTACAGTTTTTCAGCTTCTTTTATTCTTTTTTTCTTATTTCTCTCATTTTTTTCTATCCTTTGTAGACAGTTTTCTGATATTGCCATCTCATCCACATAAATTTCTCATACCTCAATTAAGATATTCTTTTTTTCCTTCAGTTTATATAATTGCATCGTAAATTTCCTTTAACTATTTATTTTTTATTTTTTATTTTCTCTGACGGCTGGGGACCATAGCATTGGCCTGGATGTGGAGTTACAACATTGGTCTGGCTCAAGGAGGCCATGAGCGCATAGTCTAGGGTGTCCTTCTAATTTTGGCCTTTGAAAAGACAATATTGATAGGTCACTGCTGTGACATAGTGCCCATTTATTTTATATTTGGTAGAGGAAGGGTCTCTTATTTGCCCAGGCTAGTAAGGAGATATTGACTTAGGGAGCTGCACCCAGCCCAGCCCCCAGAAGTCCTGGAGTTGTGAGTGTGGGTCAAGGCACTGTGCTGAATACTACAATTTCTCCTATCTCTCTCTTTCCCTCTGTCTTTTTTCTCTACTTTTCTTCATCTCTTTCCTTTCACTCCCTTATTATTTTTTCTTTTTTTCCCCATACCATTCTCTTTACTGTCTCCCTTCTTGCTCTTTACTCTTCTCCTTCTTTTAGCCTTATACCTAAAGGCCACTTCAATACCTAAGCTCAGAGATAAGGCAACTTAAAGTAAAGGAGGAAGTGAGGGGAAAAGGTAGGGTAAAGAAGTGAACAAGAAGAAAACATACACAAGGAGGAACAGCAGAAATATTCTGGGAACATGAAAACCCAGACCAGAGCAACACCTCCAAGGGATCCTGAAGTAGCAACTGCAGAAGAGTCCACCAATAAGATTTCAATGGAAATAACAGAAAGGAAATTTAAAATATGGATAGCAAAGGAAATAAAGGGAAATCATGAGAAAGAGGAAAAATAGAACCAAAATATGGATGAAAGATATGAAGAATACAGAAAGGAAATGGTGGAGTTAAGGAAGTGAAATAGTCAATCAGGGACTTTAATGATGCAGTAGAAAATATCAATAACAGATTAGACCATGGAGAAAAAAATGAATCTCAGAACTTGGGGCTAAAACTCTTGAGCTAACTCAGGTAGTTAAAGAGGCAGAAAAGATCAGAGAGAATGCAGAAAGTAGAATAGTCACTCAGAGAATTACGGGACTTCAAGAAGCATTCAAACATACAAATTATGGGGATCCCTGAAGGGGAAGGAAAATGTTCCAAAGGAATGGAGGACCTACTGGAGGATATCATAAATTAAAATTTCTCAAGTTTCATAAAAGTTTCTGAAACACTTCTTTTACAGCAGTGGTTCTCAACCTTCCTAATGCTGTGATGTATTTTCATTGTTACAAAGGGGTTGCGATGCACAGGTTGAGAACCACTGTTTTAGAGGGATTTTGAACTCCAGATTGTCTCAACATGAAGAGAACACCTCTAAAACACATTGTTATGAACCTGACCACAGTCAAGACAAAAAAGAAAATTCTACTAAGAGCCAGGAGTAAACACCAATTGACTTACAGGGGCAGATACATCAGGGTCGGAGTGGACTTTTCAGCTGAAACTTTTAAGACAAAAGAGAATAGCTATCTACTTTAACCTTCTCAAACAAAGCAATTTTCAGCCCAGAATTCTGTATCCTGCTAAACCAAACTTCAAAATTGATGGAGAAATCAAATCTTTTACTGATGTGCAAACATTCAGGAAATTTGCCACTATAACACCAGCTGTACAGGAAGTACTTAGACCTATTCTCCACACTAACCATCACAATGGACCACCAGCAAAGTAAACATTCACAAACCAAAGGACAAAACTTTGTTTCCACAATGTCGCAAAGGATAAAACTAAGCAAGAGACTTTCACAAAATAAGATGAATATAATTCCACCATATTAATCAATTCTCTCAATTAAGGTAAATGGCTTGGATTCCCTACTGAAGAGATACAGACTGGATGATTGAATAAAAAAGCACAATTCCTCTATTTGATAAAAAAGCATAAACCCTCTATATGCTATCTCCAGGAAATACACCTAACCTCCTAAGGCAAAGCAGGACTCAAGATGAAGAGTTGGAAAAGAATATCTCAGGCAAATGGAAATCAGAGGAAAGGAGGGATTGAAAGCTTATTTTCAGATACCAGTGTATGTAAAGCAACTAAATTTAAGAAAAATAAAGATGGTCACTTCATACTGGTCAAGGGAACAATACAAAAAGAGGATATTTCAATTCTAAATATTTATGCATTCAACTTAAATGCCACCAGATTTGTGAAACTAGCCATAAATGGTCTGAGCAGTATTATAATCTATAACACCATAATAGCTAGGGTTTTAACACCCACCTAACAGAACTGGACAGAAATTAATGAAGATATAAAGGACCTGGAACAACTGTGCTTAATAGACATATTCAGTATACACTATCACAAAGCTAAGGAATATATATATGTTCTTTTCATCAGCCCATGGAACATACTCTAAAAAATACCACATCCTAGGACACAAATCAAACCCCCCACCCCCCAAAAATTAAAAGAATCAAAATGATGCCATGTATATTCTTGGACCATAAGGCAATAAAGGAAGGAACACAACTCCAGTAAAAATTTTCATTCCCCACACAAAAGCATGGAAATTAAACAACCTTATGTTGAATGACAGTTGGGTCAAGGAAGAGATAAAGAAGGAAATTATTAAATTCCTTGGACATAACAACAAAGAAGCTATAAACTACCAAAACTTGTAGGATATTGAAAAAGCAGTCCTAAAAAGGAAATTTATTGCATTATAAACCTACATTTAAAAAACAGAAAGCACACAAAAAAATCTAATAAACCACCTTAAGGAAATGGAAAAGGAAGAGCAATCCAATCCCAAACCAAGTGGAAGAAGAGAAATAACCAAAATTAAATCAGAAATAAATGAAATTGAAAACAAAAGAATATTCAGAAAATTAATGAAAAAGTTTGTTCTTCATAAAGATAAATAAAATTGATAAACTTTTGGCCAGATTAAGTTGAAACAGAAAAGTAAAATCCCTAATAACCTCAATGAGAAATGAAAAGGGGGAAATAACCAATACCACAGAGATACAAGAGATTATCTCAGACTATTATAAGAAGTTCTATGTCCAGAAATTTGTCATTGTGGAAGAAATGGATGAATATCTGGAATCACACCATCTCTGTAGACTAAAACAGGAAGAAATAGATCTCTTGAATAGACAAAAATCATGCAATGACATCAAAGAAACAATAAAATATCTTCCAACCAAAAAAGCCTGGAGGTGGCTTCACACCAGAATTCTATCAAACCCTCAAATAATAGCTTATACCTATACTGCAGACCCTATTTCAAAACACTGAGAATGAAGAAGTCTTCCCCAACACATTTAATGAAGCAAACATCACCCTGATACAAAAATCAGGAAAGGTCCCAAATAAAAAGGAATACTACAGATCATTTTAATTAATGAATATTTATCAAAAAATATTCAAGAAATCTTAGTCAATAGATTTTAACTACACCTTAAAAATATTATTCATCACAATCAAGTAGGCTTCATCCCAGGGATACAAGGCTGCTTTAATATACACAAATACATAAATGTAATTCACCATATCAATAGAAGCAAAAACAATGACCACATGATCCTCTCAATAGATGCAGAAAAAGCATTTGATAACATTCAGTATCCTTTTCTAAAAAGAACAATTAAGAATGCAGGCATAGGTGGCATAGTTCTTAAACTGATGAAAGCCATCTATGACAAACCCACAGCTAATATCATACTGAATGGAAAAACTGAAAGCTTTTCCACTTAAAACTGGAACCAGATAAAGATGCCCACTATCACCACTACTACTCAACATTGTGCTGGAAGTTCTAGCCAATGCAATCAGGCAAGACAGGGATACAAAGAGCATTCAAATGGGGACAGAGGAAGTCAAACTCTCACTCTTTGGTGATATGATCTTGTATGTAGAAAACCCCAGAGGATCAACCACAAGAATCCTGAAAGTGTCAAATACAATAGCATTTCAGGGTATAAAATCAATGTCCTCAAATCAGTAGCCTTTGTAGATGCCAATAACTGCCAAGTTGAGAAGTTAAACAAAGACATAATTCCCTTCAGAATCACTTCAAAGAAAATACCTAGGAATATACCCAACAAAAGATGTGATGACCTTTAAAAAGACAATTATGAAACCCTATGAAAAGAAATAGCAGAAGACATGAGCATATGGAAAAACATACCATGCTCTTGGCTAGGAAGAATCAACATTGTTAAAATGTCTATACTACTCAAAGCAATCTACAGATTCAATGCAATCCCCATTATTTTAACCAACATCATACTCTTAAGAAATGCAAAAAAAAGTTCTTTGTTTCATATGGAACCATAAAAAAAAATGTGTATAACCAGGGAAATTCTCAGTAATAAAAACAAAGCTGGAAGAATCATTCTACTAGATTTCAGGTTATATTACAATTCTACACTAATCAAAACAAAATGGTGTTGGCACAAAATTAGAGACATAGACATGGAACTGAATAGAAACCAAGATATGAAATTAGTCTCTTATAGCCATCTGATCTTTGATAAATCAAACAAAAGCAAACACTGGTGAAAAGAATCCCTGTTCAATAAATTGTGCTGGGAGAACTGGATAACTACATGTAAAAGTCTGAAACTAGACCCACACCTTTCACCACTTACAAAAATTGAGTCAAGATGGATAAAACATTTAAATCTAAGACATAGAAAGTTTGAGAAAAAAGTCTTGAGGATGTTTGCCTGGGGAAAGATTTCATGAAGGAGACTTCCATGGCAATTCTAACAACAAAAATAAACAAATGGGACTTAATTAAATTGAAAAGTTTCTCCACAGTTAAGGAAACAACAATTAAATCATATAGACAATCTTCAGAATGGGAAAACATATTTTCATATTACAAATCTGACAAAGGAAGGATTGATAAGTAGAATCTATAGACAACTCAAATTATTCAACAAAAAAGGGTAAACAATCTCATATATCATCATATATCACTGTAAAAAAGCATGAACAGAACTTTTTCTGAGGAAGACAGACAAATGACTAATGAACATATGAAAAAATGCTCATCATCCTTAATCATCGGAGAAATGTAAATCAAAACTATGGTAAGATATCACCTAACTCCAGAGAAAATGACCCATATCACAAAGTCTCAAAGTTGCAAGTGCTGGTGTGGATGTGGAGAAAAGGGAATACTTTTACATGTTAGTTGGACTGCAATCTAATACAGTGTCTTTGGAAAGAAGTATGGAGAATCCTCAAAGAAATCAAATTAGACCTCCCATTTGATCCTTCAATTCCAATACTTGGCACCTACCCAGAAGAAAAAAAAATCATTTTATAATAAGGACATTTGCACTAGATTGTTTACTGCAGCTAAATTTACCATCACCAAGATGTGGAAATAACCTGAATGCCCATAAACCCAGGAAACAATTAACAAACATATGGCTATTCAGCCATAAAAAGATGTAGACTTTACATCTTTTGTATTCACCTGGGTACAGGTGAAACACATTTTCTTTTTTTTTTAGAGACAGAGTCTCACTTTGCTGACCTTGGAAGAGTTGCCCAGCTATTTTTTTGTTGCAGTTTGGCCGGGGCCGGGTTCAAACCAGCCACACATGGTATATGAGGCCAGTGCCCTACTCACTGAGCCACAAGTGCTGCCCTCACATTCTTCTTAGTAAAGTATCACATGAATGGAAAAGCAAGTATCCAATGTACTGAGTGCTAATTTGAAGCCAGTAGATGATCTAATTCATGACCCCACAGGAGAAAAACTCAATTCAATTCAAGTTGGTGGGAGGAGGAATAAGGGAGAAGAGAGAGGGAAGCAGGGGAGAGAATTTATGTGCTCCCACTTAATGGACACAATGTAAGGGTTTTGGCACACCTTTTGGGTGCAGAACACAACTATAAGAGAGACTGTACCTAACATATTCAAGTATTTTAACCTAGTTATTTGTACCTTCATGTTAACCTGAAATAAAAAGGATTGAATGATTGGGAATTACAAGTATTTCACAAAAAGATTGGGAGATTTTATTAGTTTCCTATGGCTGCCTAACTACACTGGAACCATTTGCCCAAAGCTTCTTGGGCAGGGCTCTCTGGCCCATGGTCATATACTTTAGCTCAGAATAAAGCTCTTTATTTTTACAGAGTTGGGGATCTTTATGATTGATATTTGAGAGACATAACAGTTGACAATTTGTTGAGCAAAATAATGAGAAATACTATGGCTGGATGTAATGTGTTCTGAAAACCAGGGAAGCTTTCATGGAGGTAGATGCTTCAGGAGGTCATCTGCTGATTAATTTTTCAAAACTGCAACCAATATAGCTACCTACAGTTGCAAAGGAGGAAGTTTTGTTGAAAAATCAATTCACAAAAGACAGATTAATGAAAGATAAGGCATCAAATTTATTAATGTACACAGTGGGAGAACCAAGGAGTAATTGCTCACATCCCAATGAGATACAGATACAGAAGCTTATATACCATCTTGAAGTTACAGAAAGAATGTGTGTTCAGAACATGGCCTAATACATGTTGTCATGATAAATCAGACAATATATTAGTTGTAAGACAGGTTATAGGAGGGAGAGAAGAGGAGAGTTGGCTGGAAAAAGAGGTCTTATTATGTAGATGACACATCACAGGTAGCACACCTCAGAGAGAATACATAGTAAACATAGTAAATGTTTCTTTCAGACCTTTAAAGATGCCAGATTCTCAATTATTCTTTCCTAAATTCAGACGAGGAAGGCTTGGCTATATCAGTGCAGATTCTCTACAGAGGTGAATTCCACCCCCATCCCCTGCTCAAAAGATAGCTTTGCAGGGCTATTAGGGTTTGCTGGTTCTCTGATAGCCATATGAAAATATGTCAAATAAATATATTTGGGGGTAAACTATTTTTATTTCCTTCACATTCAAGTCTCCTAACTTTATGAGAAAAATACAAATGTGGAAAACATAGCTTAGAAGAGAATTTTTCAAGAAAGTAAGTTCTGGAACCATTTTTTTTGAAAAAATACTTATTTAACTTTAAATTTAGGAGACTATGTTTGAATATTTGGACTAGGGTTATTATTAAATGTGTGCTTCTCTTCATTGTTCAAAAGTAAAAATGTGTCATCTACTAAAAAAAATGAGGAGTAGACATGAATGTCAGTTTTCCTTTTTGTATTTTTATTAAAATACTTAAAATACTATAAAATACTAAATAACATTCTGTAATCTTTTTATGTAACATTGAAGTTAATCACAATTTTTAAGGCTCTGCAAGTCTTCTTTTATATGTGTGGTTGATGTTGTTTTCCTCTTTTCTTCTGACAGTGACAGTATAAGTAGCATTAGATGTGATATTGCTCAGAGCTGTTCCCATGGCCCCAATGCCTTAAAATCCTGTGGGTACTGCAAATGAAAGTGTTTATTTTCATTTCTGATTTTTATGCAAAAAGTGTAATATGAAATGAAATATTCAACAGGGAGTGATAGAGTGGCAAGCCCTGAGGATTGTTGGTGGGATAGGAGGCTGAAGTTAGGTTCCCTGCCCTTTCTTTTAGTCACCCTTTGGAGACTGTTCTCACATCTCTCCTGTCACTTCAGAGGGCTAGTTCTCTCCAGTGTACAAACAATAAAGTCCATTAGATATATGGCCTTTATTTTTCTTTTGGCATATTCTGAACTGTTTAAACCTATTTAGGGGAAAATTATCACTGAGTTTAGAATTGTAAGAGGAGCACAGATCTAGAAAAGATGGATAGATGATGGCTAGGCAAATGCATGTAGGTAACTTCAGCTCATCCATATCTGCAGAACAAACCACCTCAAGTATATTGGCATAAAGTAACAAAAATAATGGTAATTATATCTCACCCTTCTAGGATATCTGAGGTCATCTGGGTGACTCTAACTCAGAGTCAGAGGAAGGCTGGGGCTTGAGTCACCTCAAAATTTCCTGACTCACATGTTTGATGGTTCTGCACCTCTTGCCTGGATCTTCAGGTGGAACTGTTGTCCTGGATGCTTAACCCATGGCCTCTGTGTGGCTCAGGCATCTTCATGGGATGAAAGTTAAGTTCTAAAGAAAAGTGAGCCAAGAAAGAGAGAAAAGTGGCAGAAGTTGCCTTGTGTTGTCTGATCTAGTGTCAGAAATCATACTACTTCCCTTATGCTGCATTTCAGTATCCATGTACTATTTGTTAGGATGAAATCACTACAGCTGGCCTATCATGTCACCACATTGAGTGAGTATCAAACAGTTTGTGGACATTTTTAAACCCATCAAAAAGATAAATGTGTGTGTGTGTGTGTGTGTGTGTGTGTGTGTATTTGAGAATATAAAGCAGTCTTTTAGGCTCAGTGCTTGTAGCTCAGTTGTTAGGGCACCAGCCACATGCACCGGGACTGGCGGGTTTGAACCCAGCCCGGGCCTGCTAAACAACAAGGACAACAACAACAAGAAAACAGCCAGACGTTGTGGCAGGTGCCTATAGTCTCAGCTGCTTAGGAGGCTTAGGCAACAGAATCGCTTAAGCCCAAGAGTTTGAGGTTGCTGTGAGCTGTGTCACAATGGCACTCTACCCAGGGCGACATAGTGAGACTCTGTCTCAAAAAACATAACAAAACAAAACAAACAACCCCCCCATTCCTTTATTTCTAGTTCAAATTGTCCATCGTGCCTTATAATATGAACTATTACATAATCCAAAAATTGGAGATTAGTGAGTGAATCCTTTATTATGCATAGCTAGATTAATTACAAAAAGTAGTAAAATTACCTTTGAAATGAAATTATTAAGGAATCTTTAATAGAGGGGCATAATTATGCATGTTTCTATAATGAGCTTGAGTTGGTGTCACCGGTACTTTCATTAAAAAATGTATGTATCATCTTCTAATTTTGTGTACCAATGAGTTGAACATTTTCATAGATTTCAAAATGTTAATCACTAACTGAAACAGCTGCTTTATTTGAACAGCAGTTATGAAATGATATGCAAACAAGCTTGACTTTGTACTGTGGCAGGAGTTAAGTCCAAATTCAACAGAGTTCTGCTCGGTGTGTACTCTTTCCCTGGGAGTAAAAGGAACTTCAGGTTTGGAATTCTACTTTCTTTCCTTTGACATCCACATGTGCAAAAGCAACAGAGAGGAGAAAACAGCTTAGTGGTCTGTGCTTTCAGCATAGGTTGACTCGTTAATGTAATAACTAGGAACAGGTGACTCAAAGGCAGCCAGAGGACGTTTGAAGTCTGGAATTCTACTCTGTGATCGATAGTATTCCTCCTTAGCAGTCCATCTAGAAGCATGGCAACAGCCAAATTCAGATAATACTCCCTGTCCTTCACTTCAATTTTCAGGAGTCACAAGAGTTACAAAGTGAGTAGTCCGGTCTTCATTGTCCCCACTTGGCTCAATTACATTAACAGAGCTATCAACATTGATGAAGGTGACACTGAAACCACACTCACTGAAAAGCTCCATCTTCCCCTTTGCCTCACCCCATCCTCTATTTCTAATCCCCCTTCCTTTATAATTTTTATTTTGGCATCTATTATACCAGCTTTCTATTTGGATTCATTTCACACCTTTTTATGGCATAACATGGCCTGCCCCTTTTGCACATAGCCAGAAAGACACCCATTGAAAAGTGTTGTATATTCATATTAAAATCTATCAAAGCTAAACCTTGCTTTACTTCTCAGGTTTTCTAATTATTCAAATGTCTTAAGATGTAGCATGTCACATTCACAAGGTGCAGTTGGTTCTAGATAACCAGGTTTCCTGGAGGCAACTTTTTCCTTTCAGCTCATTCCAGTCAAAGACTAGTCTTAGACACTGTGTGATGCTCATGTAGTTTATTTCAGCAGCACTCTTACAAGACAGACAGTGGAAACAGGATGACAGAATGGGCAAAATATACTAGGGGGTCAGATGAAAGCTGACCAGGAGGGTCTTTGTCTGGAGATTATTCTCAGAGTTTGGGGGAATCTTTCCTTCTTTCTTAAACCTATATGCAGTCCTGGTTAGTTATCAGATATTTCTTTCATAAAGAGAGTTTAAGCTATTCTTGTATGGGTGAGCTTTATTTTAAGGTTTATGAATGTTAGATTTGTGCTGAGGTGGCCTTGTCTCCTGGAAAACCACAGCCAGGACTAAAATTCCCCAGGCCAGGTTGCATAATACTGCTAAGTGATATGCAGTGTCAGCCCTGCAAGACTTGTGCGTGGGCCTTGTGGCTATTGTTAATCTTACAGCCTCAGTATGTCTCTTACAGTATACTACATAACTCAAGGGATAGCTTTCAGATAGTCCTTGTGGAAGGGTCATAAATTTGAGAATAACAACTCAACAATTTTGAATACTTTCAAGTAAATTGTTTTAGTAAGTATAGCATTGTCAACCCTTTTTCTGGTAAGAAAACTGAGGCTTGAGAATATCTTATCACTTATACTAGACATTGAAAGTGGTAAGAAGTTGGACCATAATTCACATCTGGATTTTCTGACCTGAGATTCCATCTACTTTTTTTTCTGTTTTATTTCCTTACATATACATATTTAAATAGGCTTGATTTTATAGAAGAGTTTTATACTTACAGAAAAGTTGAGAAGAGAGTTCAGAATTTTTCCATATACCCAACCACATACAGTTGCTCCTATTATTAATTTACACTAGTGTGGTACATTTGTTATACTTAAAGAACCAATACTGATACATTGTTGTTAATTATAATCCATATAAGTGTTCAATTCAGTGGCATTAAGTACATTGAAATGTTCATTTATCATTACTATCCAGTTCTAAAATTTGTTATCACCCCAAAGGAAACCCCATAAACATTAACCACTTACTCCTCATTAACCCCTCTCTCAAGACCTTGGCAAATGCTTATCTGCTTCTGATCCTATAGATTTTCCTCTTCTGGATATTTTGTAATTAATGAAATTATACAGTATATGGCCTTTTGTGTCTGGCTTCTTTTTCCTCACATAATATTTCAAGGTTGATCCGTGATGCAGATTAGTGTATTCCAGGGACTTGGGGGAATAAGGCAATGGGAGGGGTGCCTTTTAGGGAGAAAAAAATGTTCTGAAAATGGATGATGGTGGTGATTGCAAAATGTCCTTAATGTCACTGAATCAGGGAAAAACAATTAAAATCAAGAAGGAGGAGGGGACTTGAAGGCTAGGCAAGTTCTGACCTATCAGGCACAATGTAAGGGTATGTGGCACACATCCTGGGTGAAGGACTCAACTACTGCTCAGACTTTGGACTTTATCTTACAAACATAAATAATATAACCTAATTATATGTATCCTCATATTAAGCCCAAATTTTAAAAAATATTTGAAAATGCATTTAAAATTATTTGTATTTTTTCCACAATAAAGTTGTATTATTGTAAGGTATTTATGTTAAGATGTGCATCTATAGATAGTAACCAGCTCACCCCCTCCTTTTTATTTTGTAGTTCCATGCAGTTGTATTTACTTCATATTTTATTCTGAAGAACTGTTTGTTTCCCTTCATTGTTCTCATTCCAGGGAATATAGAAAAATCGCCTAAAAAGCAGTGAAGATAACTCTTACTTGTGCATATGTAATTATCCTCATTGTGTTGAGGTGACATTTAACACATTCCTGGTGTTGTTTTCTAGTCCAAAAGAATAGACTCAATTTCTAAGACATAGAGGTGACAACCATTCCTTTACAAACTCAATCTAGTTTTTCTTTCTTTTATTTTTTTTGTAGACAGATTTCCTCAGCACCTTGCTATCACTTCATAGTCATGACAGCCTCAGTAATAATTCTAATTTATCCCACTATAGAACTTAATATCTAATAGCAAATATTATTATTTAATATCTACTAGGTGCCAGGTATTCTGAGAGGCTTTGGAAATGTAGGTGACATTCTCACACCTCAAGTTGCTAAGTAGAAAACTTATCCTTATAAGCAGAGATTTATACTAGTTTTGAGTAAATTCTATGATGACAACATAGAGAAGTACCATGGGAGCAAAAGGAAGGCATCTCAGTCTTGCTGTGGTCCTATCTGTATTAGTTTTCTATTGCTGGATAACAAATTACTACAAATTTAGCAGCTTTAAACAACATATATTATTATCTTATTGTTTCTGCAAGTTAGGAATCCAGACATAACTCTTCAGTCGTGTGATTGCCTGTGCTGTGTTGTCTTTAAAGGCTAAACAAAGGAAAAATCTGCTTCTAAACTCCTTCAAGTTGTTGAAAAAATGCATTTACTTGTGGCTGTGGGATTCATGGCAGCTTGATTCCTCAAAACCAGCAATGGAGGACAGAGAAACTATAAAAAGAAGGTTTCATAGCGTTATCCCCCTTAAAAAGGGCACTGTTATGTTTTCATCAGATAGGGGAATCTGTGGTGCATAGGATGTAGCCTCAAATGTATCAGATATATTTACGTTATTTTAAAATGTATATGTAATAAAATAATTGTAACTTGAAAGAGGTATTATACTGACTTATTATAGGATCACTTACACATTAAAATAATATGCCATATTAAATAGAATTTGATTTTATACTTAAATTACCACTTATAAAAAATGCCATTTTGTAGTAACACTAAATCTTTTCTGCCCTCCATTGAAGAAACATTCCATTTAGATGCATTCTTCTGAGTTTGTGAAAACTAACCATTATACGGTGAGTAGTAGACCAGCGAAAGCTTCTCAATCCTTTTGTTATATTAAGTTAAAATATAACCTAGAAAAATGCTAAGGTTAATTCTCAGTAGCATAGAAAAAAAGACAACTTTATTTTGTGAAGGGGACTATTGAAATATTAATATTTGACTCTATAATTCTTTCATCAATTAGTCGAATTATATTTGCACTTAACTTGGCATCTAAATTCATTAAAACACGACTTGTACCTTTACTTTGTCCGTGTAAGAAAAAATATTAGCCAAAAGCAAAAGTTGTGAAATTATACTGCTGCCAAGTTAAAAATAATACCATTCATCTAATGGATTACAATAATTTATATGGGGAAATGCATCAATTAAATTATGTGTTTAACTTTATTCCTAATTATATTGAAAAATACAGTTACACACATTAATAGATAATGTCCAAGTTCACCTAGTTGACTCCCGTTTTTATTTAATGTGCAATAACTGCTTTGCCATTAAGAACCACCTGTTGAAAACTGTAATTAGGCCTCTATTTGACAGTGTTACATGTATAAAATGGAGACATTTCTATTAACACTGTCAACAAGACTTGTTTCATTTTGGCTGTTCCATTTGTACTTTCAAATAAAATTGAAATGATTTATGTAAAAGCTCTTTGAAAATAGAAAGTGTTCTAAAATATTCCAGCAAAATATGCAGAAATTCCAAGATTAGGACAAAAATCTAGAAAAGCCCTGTGTTATCAAATGTCAGAACTCCAAAGAAATGTCTGTTGGTCTGTGGAGGGGGGCGGATTAAAAGGTGAAACCTGGAGCAGAATCATGACTCAGTCCCTGAGGAGATTTCCTTTCTGGGAGGATAGTTTGATTAAACCCCCTATAAGGCAAACAAATGCTGCAAAGGCCACAGCCATGTGTTGACATAAACCCGGTTCTCTCTTCACTGTGGTATCCAGCATGTGAACAACTGCTCTGTTTAGGGCCAGCAAGTTCCCACGTAGAAAATCAACAGACATTGCTGGATTCTTCTGTACGAAGGAGGCTGGAGCATCAAGTACAGACTCTGAACTTAGGGGCTAGCTTGAGAGTTGCAGCTACTTGCTTCAGCATAACCAACCTTCCCTACCAACTCTTGGATGTTATTGAGCCAATTTAAACAAGTTTTGCTCCTTAGTAGATTTGTCCTTCTTGCCTTCACTGTCCTTTTCTGTTTACAAACTTTAGTCAGAAACAGTTGAGATGATAGTCCAGGCATAGTTGACCTGAGGAAGCCAGGATAGGAGTCAGTATCCCTGAGCAACTTATGCAAATGTTGCTTGGCCCAGCTCCGCAGCAAACCTCCACATACTACAGTGAGTTTCAGCTTGCCAAGTCAAGTTGAAGGTTAATAGGGCAAGCATGTCACTTCTGAGTAGAAGATTCCACAAGGCCTTGTTTTTGCACTTATTATTGACAGGAATTTAGTCTGAAGCTACATCATGCCAGTTGTTAAACATATTGAATGTCACTCTGGCCATCTCCTATATATTTGTATTAAAAAGACAGGCCATCGGCGGCACCTGTAGCTCAAAGGAGTAGGGCGCCGGCCTCATATACCGGAAGTGGCAGGTTCAAATCAGGCCCCAGCCAAAAACTGCAAAAAAAAAAAAAAAAATCAAGGCCACTAGACTGATTCTTTGCAATGTTACTCTTTTCATTGTCTCTCAGTCTCTTGTGTTTTTAATCTCGGTTAATTCAGAGACATTCTGCTGGCAATCTATATTATGTTTATTTTTGAATATTCTACAATTAATGCGTAAGTACTGAATCATAATCAACACATAGTATTGAAAAATAATGATATTTTTCTTAATTTTATTGAGGATGAAGTAAAAGTTATTTTAACTTTTACATTTTTTGAATTTTTTAATATTACATTTAATTTTATATTTAGACAAGTGATTTGGGTTTTCTGCAGCTTCTCAAATTGAGAATGATTTAATCTTTTTACCTCCATCACTTTTAATGACAGTTTCATTCCATTTGTCCTTTGATTTCAGTTTATCACTTCTACTTCTTTTTGTTATTTTCTTTATTTTTTTGTAGATAAACTCCTCACAAATCCTGTCATACCTTGGATCACATAGAGAATATGAAAACTCATCTGGCTCACGAACACTGGAAAACATGTATTAACCTCATGCCCAACTCACAATATGGGTGTAGGTTGTATAAAACCTCAAGTCTTGATCATTGTGGCAAATGTTCATGAAGCATATAATGGAACCTTTGGAATCCTCTACACACTGAAAATCCTTCTCTAATTTTAGTCACAGTCCTTTTCCCATTGAAAAACCATTATCTTACAATAATCATTGTAGATTTTTCAAGAAATATATGAGGATAAAATATGAAAATGAAAACTTTGTATTGAAATGGTAGGTCTTCTTTGGGTTCCTTATCAGTGGTACTACCAGTTAGTCTGTAAAGACTCTACATGCTTTGGAGGTGCCAACATTTTAGCACCAGTGATAACACTTCAAACACTATCTAGTAAATGAAAAACAGTAATTCTCATTTTTCCCATTTTATAAATGTTTGTAATTATAGACCATCTCGTTCTTGAAGACAATACTAGAATACTAGAATACTAGAAAAACTACCAAACTGAAGAATAAAAATTACATGATTGTTTCAATAGGTGCAGAAAAATCAGTTGGAAAGTTCAACGTGATTCAGTTCTTTCATGGTTAAAAAAATAACTTTTAGCAAACTAAGAATATAAGAAAATTACTTCGACACAGTAAAAACCATATATGAAAAGCTAAAAGCCAACATCATACTTGACAGTGAAAACTGAAATCTTTTCCTGTAAGATCACCTACACTTCCCATTTCTATTCAAAATAGTATTGAAGTCCTAGCCAGAATTATTTGTCCAGAAAAGAAACAAAAAAGGGAATCCAAATAGGAAAAGCAGACATAAAATTATGTTTGCAAAAAACATGATCTTATGTTAAAAGTCTTAAAGATCTCATAAAAATTTAAAACTGATAAACAAATTCAGTAAAAAATGCAGATTACAAAATCAACATGTAAAATTCAGTTGTATTTCTCTACAGTAACAGTGAACAACGGGGACAACAAGGTTGAATCTGGAGAATATTATTGTTATTGAAATAAGCCAGTCACAGAAGGACAACTACTGCATGGCTCAACCTTATATGAGGTATCTAATGTAGTCCGATTCATAAAAGCAGAAAGTGTAATGATGGTTATCAGGGTCTCAGTGGAGGGGGAAATGGGGAGCTACTGTTGAGCGGGAATAAAGTCTCAGTTATGCAATATGAAAATCATCTAGAGTTCTGCTGTACAACATTGCATTTGTAGCTAGCAATATTGTACTGTCCAGTTAAAAATTTTAGAGAGTAGGTATCATGTTATATGTTATTTATTGCATAAAAATAAAATTTTTATTATTAAAATAATATTAAAATTATTAAAATAAAATTTTATTTTTAAAATATTAAAGTGTATTACCTTTAAACTGGGTTCTCAATAAGGTCATTACGTTCTGTTCTTCTATTCAGTCCTCCAACACAGTTTGATCCTTGCGTTCAAGGGACTCACATTCCAGTGGAGGAAGCAAAAGTGCATATGGCTAGCCAAGCTCACAGATACATGTGTGAATTTGAAGGAGGTGCCTCCTTTCTATGGATGAGGAAAGCTTGATAAGCATATATTACAAAGGTGCTAATAATAATAATAATAATGATAGTAATATCTGTTCCTTCAGTGAATGCAGCTTTGTTCCGGGACAATCTTGCCCTCAACAATATATTCCTTTGCAAGGCATAATCTTCGCTGGCATACGTGGTTTCTTGAAACTGTTCATTCATTTCTGTCATACAGACTGAGACAGTTTCTGGAATAGAGGGAAGAATACATTTCTATATGACAACAGAGACAGATGTAATTGATTAATAGAGGAAGTTGATCAAGAAGGGTGAAAATAAATTAGCCAATAAAACAAAGAGTTTGGGGAGAAGAGTCTAAGAACAGAAGGAAAGCAGATAAGCACAAAATTTCACAGACCCTTGAGTGGATGAATCTGAGAAAGGTTTGTGGGAACTGATGAAAGGGGTGAATGGATAAGTCAGAGTGATATTAAGAAGGACAGTGAATTTTGAGTTGAAAAACTTAGTTTTAACAATAATATGATTACTATTACTACGAAAATCAGAAATACAAAGGAAGGTATTGAGTATAAACATCATTTAATTTCATCTTTTTCTTAGCCTCTCTGGAGCCAAAGTAGAGGGTAGTTTAAAGGATGGAGACAGAATTTGAAGGCAGGGAGACAGGGTAATAAACTCTCGCAATCTATTATACAATGCTATGCAATACTATTCTATTCTACCTTACGATTTTCCTTCTGTAATTCTGGCAAGGGATAGCAAGGGCCATGATTTAATCCTTAGCAGTAGAAACAGTAAGAAAGGCATGAGAGGTAACAGTGAAAAAAGAGGTGATGATTTTGGGAATTGTGGAAGGAAGACAATGGAGGAGGGTTAAAGAAAAAATTATAAAGATGAATCTAGATGGAAGGATCAATATTAATGGCAGTTTAGGTAATCCTTGCACTTGAAGGAAATCAAATTTTTATTTATTTGCAGAGTAAATTGGCATAAAATTTTGGAATAAAAGCTTTCTCCTGAGCAATGTGATGATGAAGGGGAGAAGATAATTTTAATTTCATTGCCAGAATGACTTAGTGAGTTTCTGCAAAACTTCCTGATATTGCCAAAAGGATGTCAAACAGCACAACATACATACATGTTTTTAAGCAATTTATTTATGTTTCATGCCATTATAGTACATATTGGTCTCTCAATTGTCTCTGAAATAATCTCTCCAGATTCTACTTGACGTTGTGTTATGAATGTGTTAAAAATGGCTCAATTCTTCAGTGTAGGCATATAAATATTTGAATGAGTCTTCTCACCTTCAGTGAATCTTCAACTTATCTCTCTGACTTAATTATTATAAATTATTCTATGCAAATAGTATTTTAAAAGAACAGTCATTATTCTTACTGGTCAGGTTCACATTATAATTATGGTAAAGTCAAGTAATCACTTGAAGTAATTAATGATCTCTCTAGTCTATGAAATTTAATATTTTATAATTTCAGTTTAGCTCGAATTGGCCTGCTTAGCCATCTAAATCATATAACATTGCTCAGCCAATCCAAACAAATAAATTACAAAGCCTGCCAAGACCTGGACCCAAGATAGGAAAATAAGTAGAATTTGCAATCAATAAGACACTATGGAGATTATCTGTATAGGTCAATGTCATGTTTTATGATGGAAGATACATATGCCTAAGGAGGCATCCCTACCTAACTTACTCAAGGTTACCCATGAAATTGGTGGCTGAATTGGGATTTCGTTTTTCCTACCAATGAAGTATTTATTTTCTTCCTTTCTGGGTCATTAATAGCAAGTCTTCTTCCAATGTTTAATGCACTTGTCTCATTGGGCATTGCATTTAACTAGACACACAAGGAACAAAATATCTTCTTTGAGGTTTTCTTAGAATTTACGACAGCTTTGGAATCTTTTGAAAAAATATAATTCCAATTAAGCATTCGCATCAAAAAATGTGAAACTAAAAGCCGAAAGAACCTTGTTGAGTTGACTATTAGAACAATTCATGATGACAAGTGTCAGTCATGGGTCAGAAAATTGCATATGCCTGGTCACAGTTTTTAGATTTGGAATTTTATAGGGCTTAACTACTTTGTAGCAGTTATTTGTTGAATTCCCATTCCTGCCTAGATCTCATTTTATAAATATTTCGAGAGAAGATATGGCTCTGCTGATAGATTTTTTACATAAGCAAAATAGCCATAATATACTCTGTGTATATAGTCACACACACACATATATAATGAAAATGAATGTTGGCCATAAGTTTAAGAAGTGATAACTGTAGGAAAGTTTAAACTTTCCCTATGAAGGTTTGATATTTGAGTCTTCTGAAATAAAATGGTAAGAGACAGATTAACAGGAGAAAAGGCATACATATTTATTCAAGTGCGCAGAAGTCATATAAAGTATGAAACCTTTGAAGAAAGGCCAGAAAGTTGAAACTTGAATTTCCTCTTTGTAGGGGAGAGGGAATTGGGGGATGCAGACAATTTTAAAGGAAGAATAATTCATGTTTAGAGGAAATGAATGGGCCCTCAAAGCAGACAATAGCTCTGGACAATGTTCCTCTGGGCTCTGGGTGTGGTGTCAACTCTAAGATTTTTTAAATGTGATTCAGTATTCTCTGTTTGATGAGGTTATAGAGCGAGGACCCAAGGTAATTATATTCCTTCTGGAGGAACTTCGTGAAGACATGAAAAACTCAGAGAATGGTCCTTCTTGTACTTACGGAGAGGCAGAGGGCAAAAGAAGTCAGCGAGAGACCTTGGTCCTGAGGCTGCTTTTTTACTTGAAAGTACTCAGCAGATCAAAGCACCATAATTTGAGATATTGTTTTTCTGAGTCCCAAAGTAACATACTCTCTGTGTAAACATCAAATTAAATTGAATTTAATGGTGTCTTACTTATTGACATTTTAACAGAAATTGACTAATCAATGGTTCAGAAACTGTATATAATTTACATTAAAGGACAATCATTTTCCAAATGGAAATTTATTCTATTACTTTTAAACTGACTCCCCTGTGGTCATTTGCATGAAGTAGGTAAGCACTATTTCAGGTTTCATTCAAGCCTACATACAAAAGCCAGGAAATGATAGTATTGCACTCACTGCATCCAAATTCTTACAAATAGTAAATGTGGGGAAAAATAACTCAATTTTAAGCAAATATGTAGATACCAAGAATTTAAATAAAACCAAAAAAAATCATATCTTGTTTTCTTCCGTTTCTAGTTTGTTGAGCTGGTACATCTGCCCTCTAATTATTGTTGAAAATAACATATATATATTTTTTAGTATATTTGTACATATATTTGTATATATATTATTGTTGAAAATATATTTGTATATATATACATGTATAAATATATTATTGTTGAGAATATATTTGTATACATATATATAATTGTTGAAAATATATTTATATATAATTGTTGAAAATATATTTGTATATATACACAAATATAAATATATTATTGTTGAAAAAAATATATATTATTGTTGAAAATAACCCATTATATGTATATATATATTTTTGCAGTATATTTGTATATATGTATATTGCAGTATATTTGTAGTAAAACTTTAAAAAATAATTAAAATTGCTCAATTTAGACTTTTTTTTGAAAATTTTATGCAGTAAACTGTTTATTTCCAGGCATATATGTATTCAAATCATAAGCAATTTAAACCATTCAAACTTTTCCATGTTTAATTTTTTCAGCACTAACAGAAGATGATAGGGAGTCTTTATAATGTGGGGAAAAATAACTCAATTTTAACCAAATATGTAGATACCAAGAATTTAAATAAAACCAAAAAAATTGTATCTTGTTTTCTTCTGTTTCTAGTTTGTTGAACTGGTACATCTGCCCTCTAATTATTGTTGAAAATAACCCATTTTTAGTTTTGAACATTTCAGTATATATGTAGTAAAACTTTAAAAAATAATTAAAATTGCTCAATTTAGACTTTATTTTTTTTAAATCTTATGCACTAAACTGTTTATTTCCAGGCATATATGTATTCAAATCATAAGCAATTTAAACCATTCAAACTTTTCCATGTTTAATTTTTTTCAGCACAAACAGAAGATGATAGAGAATCTTTATAATATTCTAGGGAACTTATCCTAGGGAAAAATAATTGTATAATAAACAGATCTCAACTTTCAAAATGAGTGAAGCTGGAAGTAAATTGACCTCCTAAGAAGAAATGATTAAATCTCACATGTTTCATTATTAAGTTTTCAGTTTATAATTTCACTTATTATTTAAGTTATGAGTAATATTTTGAAATATAAACTTATTGAGTATCCCATTTACTTATACATAATGTAAATGCTCATGTATATTGACAGATAAAAGGTATCTGTAGAACAATCTCTCAAGCATGCAGTTAATAGTGTCTTAAGATTGTGGAACTCTTCAAATTATTATTGTTTGATATATATATATATATTTAGAGACAGAGTTTCACTATGTCACGCTTGGTAGAGTGCTGTGGCATCACAGCTCACAGCAACCTCCAGCTCTTGGGCTTAGGCGATTCTCTTGCCTCAGACTCCCAAGTAGCTGGAACTTCAGGTGCCCACCACAAGGCCCAGCTATTTTTGTTGCAGTTTGGCCGGGGTGGGGTTTGAACCTGCACCCTGGGTGTATAGGACTGGCATCCTATCCACTGAGCCGCAGGCACCACCCAGTCCCTGATGTTTTTGTTTCTTCCAGTTAGAATTACCACACTGGGCAATTCCTCTATTACAAAGTTATCTGAATGTTGTGATTATAGGCATTCTTGTTTAGTTTTCTATTTCAAAGTGAAAGCTTTAAATATTTCCCCATTAAGTATGATATTTGCTGTATGCTTTTCATGGATATTGTTTATGTAGTTTCATAGCACTCTTTTTTGTCATGAATGGTAACAGTTATCAAACCTTTTCCTGCATCAATTTGGATATTGTCCTTCTCATTTAATCTGCTCAAGTAGCAAGCTAATCTTTGGCTGATTTGGCCTCACATCTTTTTTCCCCATCCTCTCCTACTCAGGGCTGACTCCTGATGACCACAATTTTAGGTTTTCCAGGACATCATGTTTCAGGCAACAGGCGGTATCAACAGGAGACTGGATCCCAGGAAAATAATAGAATCCAGAATGTTTCTCCTTTTTTCTTTCTACATGATGTTTCTTCTCTTTCAATGGCTATATCTTTTCTTTGGTTTATCCTGTATCATTTGGCCCACTGTGATTACAGATACTGCCAACCTCTATTTCTAGGTTCCAATAACAATAATTCCTCTCTTTGTCTATTCAGCCTAGAAGTGAGATGGACTTTGTCTATTGCTAATATTTGGTTGCCTACCTTTTCATTCTTCAGTTTCTCTATCACTTGTGAAACTAATTTTCTGCTTTAAATTTTCTCTGTGTTAAATGATTAGAAGGTTTCTATTTTTCTGGAAAAATCTCTGACTTTTACACATGGCCTGATTGACTGATTTCTTTTTCTTTCCTTTTACTTTTTAAATTAAGATAAAGTTCATATAACACCAAATTAAAGTTTTCAAATTGAACAACTCAGTAGAATTTAGTACATTCACCTTGCTGTGTAATCACCACTTCTACCTAGCTGCAAAACATGTTAATCACCCCAGAAGGAAATCCTATACTCATTAACCAGTTGCTCCTCATTCATCCCTTACCAAAGCCCCTTGCAACCACCAATCTGCATTCTGTCTCTATGGATTTATCTATTCTGAGTATTTCATATAAATGGAAACATAAAACATGTGACCTTTTGTATCTAGTTTCTTTAAAAGGCAGATCAAGATGGTCATGGAAGAGTACAAAACACAAGGACCCCTTCCTGAGTTGCTCAGTATGGCCTCTGAGCACACGGCATTGGTGTAAAGTGAGTAGATCATGTCAGCCACTGCTATGACCTCCTCAACAAACTGGATGTTACCTAAAATGGGATGTTGAGTGGTGATGAGGACATCCCCAAGACTGGCCTCCTGGTTCTTATCTTGGGTATGATCTTCATAAAGGGCAATTGTGCCACTGAAGAGAAAGTCTGAGAAATGTTGAGTATGATGGATTGTTATTCCAAGAGAAATTTCTTCATTTTGTGGGAACTCAGTTAGTTTGTTATCAAAGATTTGGTGAAGGAAAAATACCTAGAATACTAATAGTGATCCTAACTTTATGAATTCCTATGTGTGACAAAAGCCCACAATGAAACCCAACAAGAAAACAATTCTGGATGTTTTGGCAAATATCAATGATACTGACCCTCATTTCTTCTGGTCCTTATGAGAAGGCTTTGTGAATTGAGGACAATGAGGCCCAAGCCCAGGTGGCAGCCAAGGCTGACTCCACTGCCGTGGCCACTACAAGTTCCAGGGCTAAATTCGGCAGTTTCTCCTGCTTCTAGTGAATACCAAGACAAATCCTTCACTTTCTTTGTGCAGAGGACAATTAAAGTTTTAAGTAGGAGATGGCTGGGATGGAGCTAGAAAGAATACAGTGCATAATATCATTTTGTTCTTGTTATATATGGGTACATAAGTAACTACATAGGTTATCTTTTCATTTGTGGGGGTTATATTATTCCTTTCAACATAACATTGAATTTACTTCAGAATCTAAATCTATATACCACATTGATCATATGTTTATTGCCATTATAAGGTTTAAGAGTTAAGAACTCTATTGTTGTATAAAACAAAATGAAAAGATTTTCCATCTATTTTTAGATCCAAAACAAGATAACTTGACATAGGAATAGTTTTTCGCCTTGGAAATATGAAAGAAGTCAGAAGAAATATAATTGACACCAGGAAATAAAGGGCAAAAGTTAAATACAGTAATTTCTCAGCTTCCTCTATTCCTTTCGGACTGTTGTTCAATAAAATTAAAAGATATACATATACATATATAGATAGATAGATAGATTTACATGATTTATTAAAAAATGTTGGATAAATTAGATCATAATAAGTTAGCTTACTTATTTCCCAATTAAGTTCAATTAGCATCTGACCTTTTCAATGAATTATGTTAGTACTGGGGTACAAGAATAATCAAGACCCAAACCTCCTTATAGAATTTTACGTTCTAGGAGTAGCAGTAATACACACATAATGGTGGCTATCCTATTAGATTTAAATAACAAGACAAAAAAAATGAGAATGTAAGGGGTACAGATGAGAACAGTCCAGAGTAAAAAAAAAAAAAAACTACTTAAAAGCAAGACGAATTTAAAACCTTAGAAAACTGCATGTCCTTTAGCGTGAGTTAATTTTAAATTAAGTTGATTGGTTGATGAGACGAGACTGTTTATGTACTTTGGGGCTGCAGGGAATGAATGGAAAAATAGGGTTCCATTGCATGTAAGGGCAAGTAGGAGGGAGGGAAAGAGTTGGTCCTTGACACAAATGCTAGTAACTTTTGTTGTATCCAGCCGGTGAAGACAACTCTCCATCCAAATTAAATAACATAACCTCTCAGGAAAAACATAAATTGCTTTACTTGTTGAACAAGATTTGTGTCTGATATTGATTTGATATTTTTTTGCCATATAACACTGTTTTCTTAGATCTTGAATTAAAGAAAATGCACCACACACAGATAGGGTGGTAGGCTTTGTTATCGAAATAATCATAGCAATAGTCCTACAAGGTGTCCATTAAAGTCCTACAAGGTGGCAGGCACTGTGCCCGATTCTTTCTCTTTCTGGCTCTCTATTTTTATTTCTCATTCTCTCTGTCTATGCCCACACGTATAAGCGTACACACAGGTATACATATTCCAACAATTCTACAACACAGGATTTATCAAATCTACTCCACGAATGATAAGCCTATGATTCAGAAAGCTTGTAAATGTGCCCAAGTTTACATGGCTGGGGGGCAAAAGAGCTGGGACTAGGCCTCCAGTCTGAGTTGGTTTTAGAGCTCACTTTGTTCCACCCCTCTCTGCCTGAGGTATATTTCTGTCTCTTAATACATTTTTTTCTATTACACCATAATTTCTCTTGGGATATAAAAAAGGGTCATGTAGTCAAAGCACTAATAGCAGGTGTAAAGGGGAGATTATAATAAAAGAATCAAACCTAATTAAGGATTAACTCTGGGCTTCATTTATTCAGCGTCCTGTAGTCCCTACCCCAGGGTTTCTTGACAGCTGACTCTGCTCAAGGGCCAGCTTTTCTGCCCAGCTCTGGCTTTTCTTGCATTAAGGCCTCTTTCTCAGTGGTTTTCCCCAGTGTGTCCTCCTGTCTAACTCTGGAACTTGACCTGATGATCATCTCTTTACTGTCCCCACCTTTGAAACCTACAGCCTGTTCCCAGCAGAACAGCCCTTAATCATCTGCCTGCCCCTGACTTTGAGAATTCCTACTCCCTGCAGACCCTTCGGACTGGGGCTTCCCTTTATATTCATTTGATAGCAGCCACCACTTCTACCTAAATGTTTACTTTGGACAATGAAATTTTGAAATTTATCTTCTATGGATGTCTTTACCCTGCTGAGAACGTGTTTTCCAAATGGGTTGGTGAGTAGAGCCAAATCTAGAAGAGAATGTACTCTATAACATTGATAATATTGATACATAGAGTAGGTTTTGAAACCACCCTGATCTTTTCAGAGAGACTTTAATGAAGCATCCTATTTGAGACTGGCTACTGAACACATTTACCCATGAGGGAGCTTCCCTAAGTGGTCAAAAAACCAATGTCTTTCTATTATAAGTGGTAAAAGAGGAAAGACCATGAAAATATTACAGAAGAAAAATCTAGAGACCCTGAATGTTTAAAGTCTCTGGAGTCCTAAGATGCAGAAAAACAGTGTCTTGGTTGACATTCTATTTTTGAATATAAAGGAAAAATTAATTCAACATTCTTCTACTGACCCTTGTCTGCATATTCCTCAAAGGAACATTCTTGTTTTTAGTGTACCTAATAGCACCTGCTCGGGTGTTTGGGCATGTTCACTCATGGGAATGATATCAATTAGGATATCATAAGTTAGGATTTTGACTGTGTACCAAAAGGAAGGCGAAAATTTTCAGCCTACTGAGATTGTAAAGGTTAAAGGACTGTTCTGAAAAGTGCGATTGAATGAAGGGTTAATCTTCCCTATAGAGATCTATGATTATGATGTTTTCTTCTTGAAATTAGATGTTATTCTGTATTTAAAAATACATCTCATAGTAGACTCCTGGGAAAGCTGGCAAATTGCAAAACAAATTTGTGTTTCTCTGAAACTCCTCCAAGGAATAAAGATGATTTGATCATAACATATTACAATAGTTGCTTTTTAATGAGCACATACTATTTAAAAATTTATGGGAGAGATTGCAAGTGCTGATCTACATATTTTCTTCCTCTCTTTCCTGGACACATCAGAACACTACTTTTCTCAATCTACTTATAGTTAGAAAGGGTCATGTGATTATATTTACCACTGAAATTTAAGCAGAAGAAATGATTGTCACTTCCAGACAAAAACACTTCCATGTTTTATCTTTCCTTCAGCAGCAAATGTGTCTCACAATTTCTTCCTTTTTATTTCCCTGTTATATAATTAGATTTAACAGAAAATTAATTTAAGCCTTCATCCATATAAGTTTATGCAGTGACATTCTGAATAACAGTATTCATCTGGGCATACTTTAAAATCGTGGAATGCTATTGGAACTTTAGAAGCCAGGATTGGATCGAAATGATCAGATACTGTGGAATGGGGCCAGAAAGGATACCCTCAGCTAGTAAGGGGTGTCAGAAGGAAGGAAAGGAGAGAAATTTCCAGAGTCCATGAGATAGACTGAGCACAAAAGCAAGTCCAGAGAGCCCAGGGTAAGCTAGCACTCTGGGTTCTGAATGTACAGTTCAGCACTTAGTGGAGAGGAAACCGTCAAGAGAGTAGGTGGTGGATCCGGGTAGGGCAACCAGGATAAATTACATGAAAAGTCCCAGGGATCCCTGACTCACTCCTGCCAGCTGGAAATAGTGGGGTGATCTGAGTGGACAGCTCTGCTAGATGAAAGGACCAGAAACATATCAGACATTCTAATCTACCTTAGAATCCTCTCTACGTATTATCATAGTATAGCTGGGATGCCTGTATCATCCAGTGATGTGATTGATGGATTGTGGAAAAACAATACCTCTTGGCTACCCTGAGTGTCTAGTGCACCCTTTTCAGTGTGCCCTGGCTGGGAGCTGTCTTGATGCCCCCTGGAAATGGGTAGTCATTCCCCTCTGGACAGTGGATCCCTGCCTCAGAGTTTGGGGCTAGAGTGGATTGGGTTGTTAAGTGAGAGAAGACAGTGAAGAAAAACCAGTAGTACTAATTAGCACTAGATTGGAGTGTGCAACTGCAAGAAAGAAAAAATTACAAGGAGGATACTGGGGTGGTAATTACATCAGTGATTCTACAGACAAATGGCTTGCTGTGAACATATTTTGAAAATTGATCCAGATGGTGTCTTCAATTCAGACTGCCAACCATAGCTCCTGAATTTGTGGCACGTCAAAAAGTGGGTATCTTGTGGAATAAATTCTTGGCTACACTTTCATCAAATACTTCCTGGGATGGGGGTTGGCCCAAGGTGCAGATATTTATAAGATTAATAGAGAACCTTTGGAGATGGCACATGTTCCTATTAAACAGACTGGATGTGGCATAGATGTATGGAGTTGATGCACTCCAAAACGTTGTTTCAGTCTTGAGTGTAAATGTCCCTAATAACACTCAGAATTATTATTTCCTATTGGAATATGAAGTTAGGTGAGCAATTTTAGCACATTGTATTTTATCCACGGGGGAAGAAGAATATACTAGGGAGCAGCCTCCACATTTTGAAATTGCAAATGTGATCCTTCGAACTTTGATTTATTCATTCTTTGATTCATCCAGATAGCATTGTTGAACATATTCTGAGGATGAATCATATGCAAAATATTCAGGATATGTTGAAAGAGGAACTTAACTACAAGCATACTTCAGAAATATTGCAGCTTTGGTTCCCAACCACCACAGTAAAGTGAGTATCACAGTGAAGTGAGGCACACAATTATTTTGGTATTCAAGGGCAGATGAAAGTTATGTTTACATTAGACGTATGAAAAAGCACTACGCCTAAAAAATAATGTACACATTTTGATTTAAAATTATTTATTGTTTGTTAAAAAATGCTAACAATCATCTGAGCCCTCAGCAAGTCAGAATCTTATTACCAGTGGACGGTCTTGTTTTGCTGTTGATAGCTGTTAACTGATCAGGTTAGTGGTTGCTAAAGGTCAAGGTGGCTGTGGTAATTTATTAAATTAAGACAGCTATGAAGTTTGTTTTATCAATTGACCATTCCTTTCATAATAGATTTCTCTGTACTTGAAATGCTGTTTGACAGCATTTTAGCAACATTAAAACTTCTTTCAAAATGGGAGTCAATCCTCTCAAACCCTACCACTGCTTTATCAACTAAGTTTACATTAATATTCTAAATCCTTTGCTGTGATTTCAACAGTGTTCATTGCATCTTCACTGAGAGTAGATTTCATCTAGGAAAGCACTTTTTTTTGCTCATCCATAAGCAGCAACTCCTCATTTGCTTTTGATCATGAGAGTGCAGCAATTTAGTCACGTCTTCAGGTTCCATTTCCTTCACATCTGCAGTGATTTCCTCCACTGAAGTTCTGAACTCCTTAAAATCATCCATGAGGAGTAGAATTAACTTCTTCCAAACTCCTCTTAATGTTGCTATTTTTGACCTCCTCCCATAAGTCATGAATATGCTTAATGGCATTAGGATGCTTGATCCTTTCCAGAAGGTTTTCAATTTACTTTTATTGGATCCATCAGAAAAATCACTATCTATGGCAGATGATATAGCCTGATAAAATGTATTTTTTAAATAATTAGAAATGAAAGTCAAAATTGTTTCTTAATCTTTGGGCTGAAGAATAGATGGTGTTGTGTTATCAGGTATGAAAACAACATTAATCTCCTTGTACATCTCCATCAGAGTTCTTGAGCGACAAGGTGCATTGGCAATGAGCAGTAATATTTTGAAAGAATTTTTGTTTTCTGAGCAGTAAGTCTCAACAGTGGGTTTAAAATAGTCAATGAACCATGCTGGAACAGGTGTTCTGTCACTCAGGCTTTGTTGTTTCATTTGTACAGCACAGGCCAAGTCAATTTAGCATATTCTTAAGGGCCTTGAGATATATAGATGGTAAATGGGCATTAGCTTCAACTTAAAGTCACCAGCTGAATTAGCCCCTAGAGAGCCAGCCTGTCTTTTGAAGCTTTAAAGCCAGGTATTGACATCTCCTCTCTAGCTGTGAAAGTTCTAGATGGCGTCTTCCAATATAAGGTTGTTTTATCTACACTGAAAATCTGTGGTTCAGGGTAGTTACCTTCACAGGATCTTAGCTTGAACTTCTAGACAGCTGATTGAAGTTTCTCCATCAGCACATGCTACCTCACCTTGAACTTCTACATTATGGAAACACCTTCTTAAACCTCATGAATCAACCTCTGCTACTTTCAGACTGTTTCTTTTGCAGCTTCCTCACCTTTATCACCCTTCAAAGAACTGAGGGGAGGTAAAGCCTTGTCTTGAATTAGGCTTTACATTAATGGAATGTTGTGGTTGTTTTGATCTTCTAATCAGACCACTTAGAATTTCCTCTATATCAACAATAAATGTGCTTCATTTTCTTACCACTTGTACATTAATCGGAGTAGCACTTTTAATTTGCTTTAAGAATTTTGCCTTTGCCCTTACAACTTGGCTAACTGTTTGTCAAACTGCCCAGCTTTTGGCCTATCTAGATTTTGACAAGTCTTTCTCACTAAGCTGAATCGTTACTAGCTTTTGATTTAAAGTGAGAAATATCCAAATTTTCTTCCACTTAAACACTTATAGGCCATTGGAGGGTTATTAATTGGCCTAATTCCAATATTGTTGTGTCTCAAGAAATAGGGAGGCTTGAGTAGAGGGAGAGAAACAGGAAAATGGCCAGTCAATGGAGCAGGGAAACCACACAAAGCATTTATCAACTAAACTCAGTCTTGTATGGGTGCAGTTCATAGTGCTTGAGAATGACAATAGTAACATCAAATACTACTGATCACATATCACCACAACAGATAATGAAAACGTCTGGAATATAGAGAGGATTACCAAAGTGTGGCAGAGAAACATGAAGTGAGCACATACTATTGGAAAAATAGCGCTAAGCAAATGCTGTAGAGTTGCCACAGATCCTCAAAGTGTAAAAACAAAACAAAACAAAACAAAAAACCCACAGTATCTGGAAAAGATGAAAAACTAAAGCAAAGTCTGCTTGTATGCTGTCCTTTCAGATTTTCTTTTTTCACTTAGTAATATTCTGTTAAGCCATCATGCTTTTCAATGACTTGATAATGCATTTCTTTGTGGTGCTGAATAGTGTCCGCTTGTACGGATTACTATAGTTTGTTTATACATTCATCTATTTAAGAACATCTTAGTTGCTTCTAAGCTCAGGCTATTATTAATAAGGCTGCCATAAACACATGTGCAGGTTTTTATATAGACATAAATTTTCAACTCTTTTGGGTAAATAGCAATAAGCACAACTGCTAGATCTTATGATATGATCATGTTTGTTTGTTTGTTTTTTAAGAAACTACCAAAGTCTTCTTCAAAATATCTGTACTATTTTGCATTCCCACTAGCAATGAGTTGCTATTGCTAGGTGGTGCCTATGGCTCAAAGGAATAGAGTGCTGGCCTCATATGCCAGAGGTGGTGGGTTCAAACCTGGCCCCGGCCAAAAAAAAAAAAAAGTTGCTATAGCTCAACAATCTTATCAGCATTTGATAGCAACAGTGTTTTGGACTTACCATTCTAGTATGTGTGTAGTGGTCTAATAGTTAGGGGTTTTTTGTATGTGTGTTTATTTTTTTTTAATTTAGTATTTTTTTTTTTTTTGAGACAAAGTCTCACACTGTCACCCTGGGTAGAGTGCCATGGCGTCACTGCTCACAGCAACCTCAAACTCTTGGGCTCAAGTGATTCTCTTGCCTCAGCCTCCCAAATAGCTGGGACTATGGGCACCCATCACAATGCCTGGCTGTTTTGTTGTTGTTGCAGTTGTCACTGTTGTTTAGCAGGCCCGGGCCGAGTTCGAACCCACCAGCCTTGGTGTATGTGGTTGTCGCCCTACTCACTGAGCTACAGGTGCCAACTATTTAGTATATTATTTACTTTTTTTTTTTTAATTTCAGCTTACTGACAGACTTTCTGAAACTTGAAGGGCAAGAGGGTGGGTTAGGTGTCAACTAACAGAGGCTAACACCTCCTTTCTCCATGTCTTTTTTTCTAGGTGAGGGTATATATTTAGAATAAAGTCAGAATGCTTTTCCTATTCTTTTGCTTAACAACAATGAACACAGAAACAATCAATTCTGTAGTGGACACCAGCTATATGTCCTCCAATTCAATTTAATCTGACAGTATCTACCTGGAGATAGTATCGAATTTTACAGGCTGAGAGCTCAGTAACCCAAGACAGGCCCCTACTTCCAATTACAATCTCAGGCCCCGGATTGTTTTGCCTGTGCTTCCAACCAACTGGCTCTAAATCAGAGTCCTGTGATCCCCTCCTTGGGTTTGATTAATTTTCTAGAGTGATTCACAGCACTTAGGGAAATATTTACATTTACTGGTTTATTAGAAAAGATATTACAAAAGATACAAATGAAGAGATGGATAGAGTGAGGTATGGAGAAAGGGACACAAAGCTTCTATGCCCAGTCTGGCACACCACCCTCCAGGACCCTCACCATCTTCAGCTATCTGGAAGATGTCAGAATTCTGTTCTTTGGGTTTTTATAGGAGATTCATTACAAAGGCATGACTGGTTAGACCACTGGCCACTGGTGATCAACTTAACTGTCAGCCTCTGTCCCTCCTAAGCAGCTGGGCAGTGGGACTGAAAGTTTCAACCCCCCAGGAACATGGCTCATTTCCTGGCAACCAGCACCCCTGACTGTAGTACAAATTGCCTCCTTAACATATGCTTAGGTTTGTTTGAAAAACTTGGAAATAGCAAATATGTCTTTCGCTTTTATTGTGCAGGAGCCACTTAAGGAAGTAAGGACAGAAGGCCAAATACTTTGACATAAGATAGTCTTATCATGTTAGCCACTTAGGAAATAACAAGGCTTATTGGAGCTGAGAGCTGGGAATCACAGAGGAAAAACACAATATAGCTATCATAATATCACAGAGTGGAAACTCAGCTCCCTAGTGTGTTCTACCAATATGGGTGGAGTGAAAAGGATAAATGGAATGATGACTGATGCCTCACACTGACTGGTTGCTGCTAGGCAGAGGATGGATGTTCAGTTTTCTACTCAGCCATACCAACACTACTTTGGTGAGGAAATAATGAAGCCACTTGTTGCGGTATGACAGGGGGTGAAATTTTAGTTCTCTGCTCTACACTAGTTGATTCATTTCATGGTAGCAATATGTCTCCACTTTTCTATTGATAAATATTTATGCATCTTATTCTTAGGAGAAAATGGGAAGTAAGTGCTTGGGTTCATGTGAAAATAGAATTTGTAACTGAAACCTCTGCATAAAGTTGGAACATTAAAATAGCTACATTTTCAGTGAAATAAGTGATTAGATGTAATTCACCAATTAGTTTATGAACACTCTGTTTTGTGTGTTTTTAACTTACTACTAGATGGGAAAAGCATAGCTCAAGAGACGACATGGAGTCTATTCATTCATTGCATTCTTGGTTTGTATTATTTCATCTGCATGGAGCAGGAATCTCAAACCAATAACTTGAAAAAATTAGGCTAGGGGCTGTGATATTCCCTGAGATTACTGGTGAAATCACATACAAAATAATGCAAAAGAAATACTTATGCAATCTAAGCTGCACAGAGTGGGGTAGAAAAAGCCTCAAAATATGAACATAAAATAAAATGTTCAAAAGCATTAAGGAAACAGTCTATCCAAAGTCAAAATTATAGATCTAATAATTGAAAATGTTAAAACCAAAATAATTTGAGAAAAAAGTACTTAATGGTTGTGAGAAACTGCAAATTAGTCACAGATGATGAAAGAAATAGAGTATTGTAGCAAAAATTTAAGACAATATTCAGGATTCATCATGAGAAGACAAAGATAAAAACTATAAGAGATATTCAAAGACATCTAACCTGTGTCATGAGAGAGGTCATTCTGAATTCTGTAAGTGCCTTGGTCAACACGCTCAAGCTCAGTTCACATTCCCTCCCTAATAGATACCTCTTGATCAATGATTGGGCCTAGGAATCTACCTTCAGGAGGACTCAGGAAAGAGTTCTGTACAAGTGCTGGAAGCAGTCAGGCTATTTAGTAGGAATTATTTTATCATAGGTCCCTGGAATGTGGTTATGGGTGGGCCTATTTCAATGGATCCTTGGAGTCCTCACTCTATGAGAAGTGCCAATGACAGAAGAAGAGTAGTGTGAGGTCCTAGCAAGCATGAATTTCAGAGTGGGGACCCCATTTAATTGGTTCTAAGCGATATCTTGAGTAGTATACCTCCATAAGGTGACTATGAGTCTAAGCATTAAGAACAAATAGTTTAAGAGGTAATCTTGGGAAAAATAAGTAGAGGAGCAAGAGACTGCAAAAGAGGAAAACAATTAGTAGGTAACTACTGTGGGCAACTGAGGTTCAATCCCACTGGGTATCTCTGAAAGTTGGCAGAGAACTCACCTCAGAGTTAGTCCATTCAATGAACAAAGATGCTGGGTTATTTCCCCATCAATTTTCATCTACCATTGGCTGAAGATGGAAGGCTTTCACTGCTACTCTGGCCTGATCCATGCAAGGGCTGAGCACTTTCCTCTGGCCAGAGATAGCCCTCAAGGAGAAAGTTACAGTTCTCCATAAAGCCATTGCCTATAGAGAATATTTAAATGCCCAAGGGTATATGTAGGGCATGAAAGACACCTGATACAGTGCAGAATTGGCCAAGACTTTGAGAAAACATGTCCTTAAAAGAGAAAAACGGTATAGTGGCACAATATGGCCAGTAAAATTGTCAAGATTCTAGTTCACATCAAAGGAGATGTGAACTCCAGTAGAGGAAATCTCTTATCCTAGAAGCAACACCTTATTTATAATAGTTGATAATACTTCTACCTATGTTTCTGATATGAACAAGTTAAATGACTTTGGATGTTTAAGAAAGTAAACAGATATTATTTTAACAATATATCCACCAAGACAGAACCTTCTTTTCCACAAATTCCTCTATTATGATAGATTTCTTATTGGACTTATAAGAGAGAAGATCTGGCACTGTGTATTCCTTAGGATCATTGCTCATGAATAGTTGATGGGTTGGAAAATGTGCACTTAAGAATGTCCTTGAACTTCACTTTCAGATTCTGTAGTCTAATGGAAATAAACATATTTGGGAAAAAGAATATATATAAAACAAAGCTTTTGCTAAAAAGCTTTAACCTTAAACTTGTGCATTTCCATTGCTGTTTACTTTTAAATAGCTAGTGATTCTTTATCTTTGATAATACTTATAATTACTGTTGAATTGTTTAAATTTCCTATTCTAAAGGCTTGCATTTCAATCTGTTCATGCGAGAGAAAAAAAAAATCATGCTTTTACTTCTGAATTGTTGTTAATAAAACAACCTATTTTGATTTGCTCTGAGGTTGCCACAATCCAAACATCTCTCACAGAATGAAAGTAATCAATGAACAAAGCTGATAAAGAGTGCCTGGAGTCCTTTCTGCCAAGAGAAAATTATATTCTAAAATGAGATTTGTACTTGAGTAAGATGGAATAAGAGCAGCAACATTCTGACAGCCTTTGAGAGTACCTGTTTTCCCTATAGATCGGCTGAGAATCCTTGAGCTGTGCTTAAAGGTAATGTGGATTTCATGCTGTGATCCATTGCCAATGTGTATTAATATGTAATATGAATTACAAGATGGTAGTCAATATAGCAGCATATAACAGACAGTATGTGCTATATTAACATATAACTAATGAGTAATAATTAATTTGTGATATAAAATGTAACACGTACATATTACATATAGCACATAAACCTTCAGTTGGTTGTAGAAAGAATTTTAAACAGCTAATATTCTTGGTATATAAACTTAAGTGCATTTGAAAACAAGTTTGCCATCTTTAACAATTGGAGTGTTAAATGTTACTCATAGTAGTAAATTAAAAATCACCGTAATTCATCTCATTGTTATGGATTTTGTCTGGCTGGTATGCCTGATTTGTTCTTCTAACTTTCTGGAGAATTTCCTCACATAGAATTGGGCCTTTGGACACATTTATCCTTTGGTATTTATTGATTATGGGCATATATTGGCAATAAAGGGAAAGAAAAGTATAACAGTGAAACTTGTATTATAATTTCCTACTGTATCCTATCTCGGGATTGGGGAATTTTTATAACAATTCTCTGATTTCATGATTAAGAAAATAGTAACCTTCAGAGAAAAGGTGGCATTGCATGAAAGGAAAATACTAGTATAGATAAAAGAAACAGAAGAAAGCCCGCCTAGCCAACTCCAGCCCTTGAAGAAATACAGAAACTTTTTTTTTTGTGTGTGTGTGAATGATCAAGCAGGGTAGCAACAAAGTTTTCAATAGTGTGAGGACACTTTTATGGTTATGCTGTCCCACAGTTGCACCTTGTGCCCTTCTTAACTACAATGTCCTGCTCCCTCTGGTAACTTCCCTGTTTCAAGGCATGAGATAGACTTGAAGAAAACTGGAAAGTGAACAAAGGACTTTTTAATGAGAAAATGTATACGCTTTATTCCCTATCATCCAAGACTTGAAATGTTTCAGCTTAGCTTAGCTGATTTTAGTAAATGTGTGAGTTTCTGAGTTCTTCAAAATGATGACTAGCAGAAGTTACTTGAATGGAGGAAGCCTATTAGCTTCTTGGCATACACTCTTGTGGCAATATTTTTACTTACTGTAGAATTAGATAATACCAAACATGGAAAACTATTGGAGAGGAAACCACTTTAGGAGTTTCTATGCATACATTCTGGAAATAAATTGTGCATTAGATTAGCTATATTTGCAGAAAAAGAGTACATACACTGATATCTACAAAGACCAGACACCCGCAAGTGTTCCAGAAGTAAAATTTGAAGATGGAGTGCTCTTGAAAAAAATTACTAGCACACCTTAGGAAAAAAAAGAGATCATTAAATTGTTCTTGTTTCCTGGTCACAGTTGGATTAAACCAGTGTCTTAAATTATTTATGTACTATCCTCAAAAATATAATTTGTATAGATATAAAAATGAAAACAAAAGCCTATGGAAGAATAAAGCAATATCTCCCAAGTTATTATGGTAAAGATATAATAGGGTGGTAGAGGGGGAAGTCAGTACAGTAGTCTCTGAAAATTTTAGGGTGCCTTTATATTATATGTGCTGAAAATCTTTGAGTCTACAGGGCCAATTAAAATATTTTATAATGAAGGTCAAACCAGGGGCAGAAAGCTCTGAATGTCATGCTTAAATACTGAAATGTGTTCATTCATGCATCATGCATTTACTCACTAAGTTATTATTGATTCCTTTCATTAATACTAGTGAGTGCCTTTTCCATGCCAGAGTCTGTGTTTTGGCACTCCATATGACAAAATGAACAATGAGGACAAATGATGAGAATCATAAGTCTTTTTTTTTCAGTAAAAATAAAGTTATGTTCAGGATTTTGTTATATACATGGGGATGAAAATATTAGACATATGAAATTTGAGCATTTTCAGGAAACTAAATTGCACAGTTATGACAGCACAGCCAGATGATAATGGCAGTAGTTGATTCTGGATACTGAGAGGTGTTCTCTTCAGAGAAAGGAGGAACCAAGGATTGAAGATGGTGAGTCAAGAGATAAGCATCCTGCAATTAAGTGTAAAAATACAAAGGATAGTAAAACATGTGATCACACACACAAAAAGACCATATTTGTTTAGGAAAGAAATGCCATTTTGAGATTTAAAAACCTCTTTCCCTAATTCTATATGAAATCAGCACATTGTACCCATAAATGCATTAATATATATATGATCTATATGTTTATCATTTAATAAAAAAATAAAAAATTTTAAAAACTTCTTCAAATAAATAAATAAATAAATAACCTCTTTCAGTGCACCTATTTAATATTTCCTGTTTTTCCTTTGTTATAGAAATATATTTTCTTTATTTTATCTGACTACATGTAACTTGATATTTATTTTTAAACACATGGCATTGTAGCATGAATTTCATAACACCATAATTTGATTCCATAAAATGAAATGCACATATTGGAGATGAATTTGAGTCTAGCACTGAGGTTCAGTGTTCCTTGTATTTCTCTATTTGGACAAAATTGTATAAGGGCACATATACTCATGGATTTTTGATAGAGTACATTCTTTAATTAAAATTAATTTTGCCAAAAATGACACTTATTTTCCAATATATACAATGGTTTGCTTGACAAAAGGCAAAGAAAGTAATAATTTTCAGATTAATAGATCATTAATTTTGACCTTATTAGAAGATAAAGTAATTTATTTCAAAGATAATTGAACCCAATGTATGACACCTAATAAAGCAGAAATATTAGCAATATATTTATTCTCATTTTCATTTTGGGTCAAATTTATAATGTAATGAGAGAGCAAACAAAGAGGATAATTTCAAAAAAATAACAGCAAGAAGTTTCCTTTTACTTGGCAGAGAGTAAACTATAGCATAAAAAGTCAAAGATTCAAACCCCAGCACCAGCACTTACCAGTCCTGGTACCTAGAATAAGTCACTTAACTGCTCTAAACATCAATTCCCTTATTATGATACAGAGATCATTTAGTGAAGACCATGTGATAATGTATTTAATGACCTTAAGGCAGACCAGGACACATGATAAATACTAATTAAGTGCTATTGTTGCTGGTGTTATTAATAGATCCCAGTTTTTAAAAAATGACCTAAACATACAAGAAATAAGACTGTGCTTTTTGGTTCAGCACAAAGATTTTAAAGTACTAACTTTGGAGAGTTATATGATTGGAAGCAATCTCCTTACCCTATCTCAGCCCTAGTTTCTAAGTTTTATTTTTTTTTCCCACAGGCATAGTGCAAAGTTTCATCTCTGAAGTTCAATAAAGAAATGTAACTAATTCTTCTCAGGGAAGCTAATGTTCCAGTACTCACATAGAAAGAACAAATGCCAACAGTCTAAGTTTCTTCCTATTAGACAATGTCCTTACAGCTGGCCTTAAGTAGATATCTATGTTATGAAATTCATCATGCTGTAATGCCCTGTGTGTTTAAAAATGAATATCAGTGTTGTCAAATGTCTTCCTCCGTTAGGCTTCAATAGACTTCAAAACGCACTTTTTTTTTTTAATTTGGATTAAGTTATTGATGGCATTGGGAAATATAAGTGGGTTAGCTTGTTTGAGCAATGTAATAAACAACTTAATATATGAAGATCATTCCAAATGTTTTGAGATATACAAAAATCAAGAAATGTAAAATCATGTGGATGGGAACAAATGAAGCCCTCCCAGCAACACTGATAAGCTGAGCAAGTTGAAACTTGGGTGAATCAGAAAGGACATTGCCAACTGTGTTTCTTGGAAGTAAAATAATGGAACATAACACTGTCTGTCTCTAAACGTTCATAGTGACCCAAGTATGATCTAGAAAGAGTCTTAAGGGGCAAGACCAAAGTCTGGTAAGAGTTAATGGTGTCAAGGAAACTCAGAGCATGAAATAATATCCATGAGTTTAGGAAGAGTCAGCATGAAGATGGTGAAATGGAGATGTGACGTGGCAGAAGCAAGGGGCAAGGATTCTAAAAATGGGGATTTGGGAATTATTATTATTATTAGTTTGAGACAGAGTCTCATTATGTCACCCTCGGTAGAGTGCTGTGGCATCACAACTCACAGCAACCTCAAATTCTTGGGCTCAAACAATTCTCTTGCCTCAGACTCCCAAATAGCTGGGACTATAGGCACCAGCCACAACATCCAGCTGTTTTTTTGTTGTTGTTGTTCCTGTAGTTGTCATTGTTGTTTGGCAGGCCCTGGTTGGGTTTGAACCCACCAGCCCCTGTGTATGTGGCTGGCTCCCTAGCTGACAAGCTGTAGGCACCGAGCCATAGAATTATTTTTAATTAAAAAATAAATAACATTAATTTTCTTACTTGTTTTAATCGATGTAATAATGATATGTATATATTTATGATGTACAACATATTGTTTTGAAATACATATATATTGCGGAAAGGCTATGTTTGTAAAAAAAAAAAACAAAAAACAACTCTCAAAGTAGGTGTACCACAGCTCTCACACCACAGCAATCATCAACACAGAAGAAGCCTTCTGTGACCAAATGTGAGGGTGTTTTTCCTCACTCAGTAAGCAGCAGATACCAGCTGAGTGTTCTCTAATTCCTTTCCAACACTGTCTACCTGGAGATACTATGGGATTTCACAGGGTGAGGGCTCAGTCCCCAAGACTGTTTCTGCTCCTTCGGATACAAGTTGCAAATCCAGGCCTCTGGAACTTCTGACCTACCAACTTCAAGATGGGGTTCTCTGACACCTATTCTTTGGGTTCAATTAATTTGCTGGAGAGGATCACAGAACTCAGGGAAACATTTCCATTTATCAGCTTATTATAAAGGATATTACAAAGGCTACAGGAAAAGAGAGGCAGTGGTCCAGGAATGGGAAAAGAAACATGGAGCTTCCATGCTGCCCCTGGGTGCACCATCCTTTAGCAACCTCCAGGTGTATAGCTATCCAGTAGCTCTCTATACCTCATCCTTTCTGGATTTTTATGTTGGCTTCATTATGTAAGTGAGATTGATTAAGCCAGTGGCCACTGGTGATCAAGTTAACCTTCAGCCCCTCTCCCTTCTAATTATGCTTTGGCCGAAAGTCCCAACCCTTAATCATGCTTTGGTCTTCCTTGACCAGCCCTATTCTGAAGCTACCCTAGGGCTCCATCCCTCAGTCCATTCATTTGCAAACAAAAAGACATCACTTTGGAATTTCTGGAAGTTTTATGCCAAAGGACCCAATACATATTTCACAATATCACAGAATAAATCAAGCCACTTAATATGTAGATTACTTTGCATACATAATTTTTTATGGTGTGAACACTTAGGATCAGAAAGAAAATATTCTGGGCTTTGGGAACCAATTTGGTAGTTTTTTGCTGTGCTCTAGTTATGGAGTCACAAAATTATAAACGAGAATGATGAATATGGAAAAATAGGGGCAAAATAATAAAACCTTGAAGAATAACTGGCAGAACTTGTGTGCCGGGCCAAGCCAAGAAATTCACTCCAATTATGAAGACTCTTAAAATGATTACTCAAATGCATTTCACTTATTTTCATGTAAGTCAAGCATTTCAAATGATATAAACTGAATGAGAATATAAATATGAGTGTAAGCAATTTCCTAATGTTCTGATAGGTTCTGAGAGGTCAAAAAAATTGGAGATCAATGCTATCCATGCTAAGATCATGTCTAGTCTAAGGAAATGTAGTATTGGAGGTGTAGAATGATTTTTGTCTTTGAAACCAATTTTCAGGCTTGGCTCCCGGTGAATTCACTTATGAAATCACCTTGGATATACGTGAACCACTGCAGAGAGTGACAGCATCTGCTTAACATAATGAGAAGAGATCTGGGAATTGAAGAAAGTCCTGAGGTGCCCTTCTGAAATTGGCACTGGGGAGCCTAATGAGATTAATAAAAATATATGGCTAAACTGTGGTGGAAAAGGCAGTTAGAGCGTACAGAATTTAAGACTAACCCTTACATGTGGCTTCCTCACACATGAATCCACTTCATAGGAAGTGAATGAGGAGTAAGAATTGAGACCTTGAATGGCATCTTATAATGGAAATTCAAATAGCTGAGAGATTTGAGCTATTGTAGAATAGCTAGTTATGAGCTCCTGACTAGCAAGGTTTCTGTCAGGTATTTTTATTGTTAGATTATCTTAAATTTTCAAGAATGATGGGAAGAGACAAGATAAGAAAATCCTTGATCTTGGGATTGGGTTTGGGGTTTTTAAAAATAAAGGTGATAGAGAAGTAAATAAGCGTAAGAAGTACACAGAGTGACAGATGAACTTACACATGAACTTGTAAAGAGCCTCTGATTAAAAATAATGGAAAAATAATAGCCTGATATTATTCATGAAGTCCCACTCATGTCCTGCTCAGCTTTATTTGAGTCTACAGAAGTAGAAAGATATATGTTTTTTTTTTTGGGGGGGGAGGAATTACCAAGGAAATGTTTGAAGAAAGATCAGTTCACGGTTAAGTACGAAGATATGGGTGAAGTTGAAGATAGTAAATATGGCACTGTGGCTGAGATGAGCAGAAAGTTTATCAAAAAACTAAGGGACTGGATTGGGTAAGAATAAGAGAACCCCAAAGATTATTTGATGAACAAGTCGATACCTAGCATGAAAGGTATAGAGAACCAGAAAAAAGGTGGTACATAGTTATCTGAATTCAAATACTATTAGCAAGCAGAAGGGAAACTATATAAAGGCATAAACTTGACATAAAGTTGGAACTCTGCTTGACCCCATTGTTCACTGCCACTATAATAGAACGCTCTGTGATGGAAGAGTCTGCTGGCTTACTCTTCAGTTTCTATTGTGGTTGACCCAAATATCACAATAATACTTGTTAACATCTTCTGAAATCTTCCCATTACTTTAATATTTTTTCTTTACAAAGTTGGTAGGTTTTGAACTAAAATAAGCCTACTCCAAATATTCAATGAAGTAGCATCCTCTACCATTTTTACTTATTATCTGGGAGATATAAATTGATTTCAATGAATTTCAGTTTTAATTTTTATCATCAATTAACAGTGCTACAATTTATTCTTTTTTAAAGGGCAACAAGTCCCTCAGAATTAGCGTGATTAATTTTAGATAAACCATAATGCATCCAAGTATCCTCTTATTTATGAAAATGAACATTTGAGGCATCACGAGCTGTGGAGCATTGTTTAATTAGGAATACTCATGACAAGCTTGAAAAAATCTCCTGGATCAAGAGCTTTGTTGAGAGTTACTGAATTAGACAGAAGAAATAAATAGTTATATTTCATGAACTTAATCCTTTGTATAACCTTTTTTGTATTGTTCTTCTCAACTATCATGAGACTATACATTTCAAGACATGTTTACAAAAACCAAGTAAGTGCTCTTTTGACATATTTATATGGAAGATTTTAGAAGGGTTTAAGGCAAGTTAGGATGCATCACAAAGTAAGCATAGATTAAGGTCAATGTTACTGGCTATGTAAGAGGTTTTGCAGACCTTATTATTTTGATAAATATTTGCAAGACGTGATCATGACACTTTCTGATCAGAGGTGCCCCTTAAAGATGAATTAATCTTGTCATTATACTCTATAAAAATTGAATTGAGCTAATCAAGGAAAAGCTAATTTCATTTTTATTGATAATACAATAGGAAGACTTGTTTGATGTTTTTAAATACTTTAAGTGTAATTGTTTTTGTGTTAACGAATCTGAAATATCTAATAATAAGTAAAACAAAAGCATGAGATTTTCAGTCATAGATAATTTTTTCCTTATTTGTGTAGGTCAAAGACGTGGCTCAGCATTTCCACATGTGTATATGTGCATGTGCACGTATGCCTGTATGTGTGTGTGGCCTTTAAAATGTATGTTCATTTTCAGTTCTGTTCTTAGCTATACAATGATTATTTAATAAGGGGTTATAATAAGGAAAACCTTGGAAAGCATTATAATTATGAACAAAGCTGTCATTCAATCATTTGTGCTCTGCTTGTTAAAATATTGCAACAGTTGCTTTTACTATAGTGTAATCTTTGGCAGTCTAGTCACTACAATTTCTTTGCCCATCCCTCTCCAAACCTTCCCATAGTCCAGTACTGACTTAAAGGGCTAATGTATCAGGGGACTTCAAGACCTTGATCAGGTGCCCTTTCTGACTAGTAAAAACTCTAATATATGTTTGTTAATTATGTTTAATATTACCACTGGATACAAAGGTGGATATGATATGAACCCTTCCTTTTAAGAATTCATAGCTGGTTATGGAAATAGGTATGCAGAAATCATCTTAATACAAAGCATACTCTGATCTACTGAAAATGTAAACATAGGAGCATGATGGAAAGAGATTAATGCCAACAGTGGAAGTCTGAGAGGGTTTCCTAGGAGATACTGGGTTGTGTCTGCACCTTGAATGAGCTGTAATTTATAAGTCAATATGGATGGAGCAGACATTTCAGCAGAAGAAACAACTTTGTAGAAAACACCGAGAAGACAGTTCCTGTAAATAATGAAGAGATGAATGATTTTAGAGTGAGAGTATGTGTACTAGGGAATGCAGAGTGACACACAGAAATGCAAGAAGACTTCAGGGCAGAGTTTTGTTTTACTTCTTTGCAATGGGAACCATTAACTATTTCTGAGGAGGCAAATGGCATGAATCAACACTTTCAGGAAAAATATCTGGAAGTTATATGCCTGTATATAAAACAGATGGGTGGTAGAGATAGGGTGGTTAGATCTGAGAGGTCACTCAGGATCTTTTGGCAATAATGTACATCAGGTAACAATAATTTACTTTGTAAAGGTTCAAATAGCAAATATTTATGCTTGTGGACTGTGCTGTTATAAAGTGTGAAAGCAGACACAGATTATATCTAAATTAATGCGAATGGTCCTGTTCCAAAATAACTTGATTTACAAAAAAAAAAAAAAAAAAAAAAAAAAAAAAAAGGCAGCAGGGCAGACTGGCATGCAGGCTTGTTGACCTCTGTTCTAGATAATCAGTTATCAATATAAGCACCTTAATTTGGGTTCCCCAGAAAGCAGACCCTGACACAAGAATTTTATTGCAGATAGTTTATTTGGAAGGTAATCTTAGAAAACATTCTGAAGTGAGTAAGGCAGTAAGGCACTGGGGAGTGGAAACTAATATAAAATAGAGTTATTAATTGATTACTGTTCAAATCTGAGGTAGCTTACTGAGGTCCTCATATAGAACACACTTCAGAATTCATCTCCTGTAGAATATACCTCAGAATTGTCACTCTGTATGGTGAAGAAGCTGGGTTATAAACACAGATAGTAAAACCATATCTCTCATAACCTATGATTTGAGGGACATCCTGAGATATTATTTCCTAGGTATTTCTGATATCAATGGGCTAAGTATACTCCCATGGCCTTCAGGCAGAGAAATGCAAGAGGACATTCTATGTATGGAAATCATCTATGGAGGGGTATAGGCTGGAAACAGTACATTACTTTAGTGTGTATCAGAGCATATGGATAGGTAGAAGAAATTTTTAAGAAAAGTATTATGTTGAAATGTGTAAACTCCAATCAAAATCCATATGTGTCTGTAGCAGGGACACTTATTTTAGAGCTCAGTTGGCATGGGATAAAAGTTAAGAATGGCCATTTGAAATGAAAGTTAATGATAGACTGAACTTGGCCAGTAAGAAATAGGAGGGAAGTTTCAAGGAAAATAAAGAAGGTAAAATAGTTTTGTCACAGGTTGGATTCCCTTCCCTGGGAAGACACCTTGAAGATGGAGTTAAGCAAGGAAGATGTTTGTTAGGAACTGCTATTGGCATCAACTAGTATCTGTGTTGAGGGGACAGAATTGAAATAAAATAGGAGAAAGGGAGATGTTGAGCTGTGATGCAGTCCTCCAAAGAGCTCAGTCAACCCTATGGGAACACTAAAGCTGAGAAGACCCTTCGTTTTGACTTAGGGCAAGTGGGTCAGACCTTTATACCCATGTTATTTAGTCCTTGGAAACTGACTAGCCTTGGAGGGAGTCATGACCTTGGGAGAGGCAGTGTTCTTCAACTGAGGAAACACTGAGAGAAGGCTGACCACTGACTGCCATCTTTCCACAGGACCACATCTGGGGAAATAATTTCTGGCTGGTGTCTGACAGTATTCATCACAAGTACATTTGATGATGTTTGGGTATGAGGAAATGAAGAAGAAAAAATCGGCAAAATAATGGTACTGAGCAACCCTAAGGAAAGTGATACTGTTAACCCAAAGGGGGAAAAACAAGCGAGACAAAACCTCCGTTAAATTTTTAGATCAACATTACCTCTTTTTGCCAACACATTTCAGATAATGAAAAAAGTATTGAATAAGGTGATGCAGAAAGGAACAGATAGACTCTAATTTCACAAAGATAGCAGTATTGTAATGACAGAAAGAAACAAACAACAACAACAAAAAAAAAAAAAACAAGCAAAAACGCGTGAAGTCTATTTTCTTAAGGCCATGGCACAAATAAGATGTTAATGATGTTGTGCTTTAATACATGATGATACACCCTGACACCAGAGGCTTGTTTATAAAAACGAAAACAAAATATATGATGAAAGTTAAGATTTTTCCTAAGTAGCCATACAGTGCTGGTCTGGATACAAATTAAAATTTGAAAAGATAACTTTACTGTCCATTATTACAGGCCTGGTGTGTAACAAATTGCAGAAATGTAGTACTATGACCTATAGCTTACTTGAAGTAGTAAAATAGGCAAATTCATTTCCATTTTCCTTAGGATGAGGTTTGTTTGGCAAAAGACTATTCTTTAGGTGAAGATAATTTGGTCTACGTGGTCAACTGGTACTTTAGTACCAGCGATCCTTACATTTATTCTGATTCCAATAACATGATTCATAAACATAATTTAGAAATGGCTATAAGACATGCATGTTCTTAATATAGAGACAATTCAATATTAAGAAAAGGAATGCATGCATGTAAGAATTAACAACTATAAAGTGGTACAACCTGCCCATAATTTTTCTAATAATTTGTTCTAGTTGCTCTGTAATAATTTATGTAGAATCCGTATATTTGAAGTGTGTGCCTATGGCATGAAAGTTTTAAATTCTTTATGAGGACGACACACTAATAAGCTTGATGCCCTCCAGTGTCTACTACAAGGGCATAATATACTTTAGAAAGAAAAGTTTAATAATAAAAATTGGATAAGTATCTGAACTGGTTGGAATACCTCCAGAACCACTTTCCTATGTTATCAGTTACCTAATTCCAGACCACACTGAGAACAGTGCAGAAGTTCTGAACCTATTTTCTGACACAGACCCCTTTGGCAGTCCAAAAATAGACATTTATCAGAATATAGATGAGTTTTATATAGCAATAGGAACCAATAATTTTGAAATAGTGCTATCAAAATAAAAATGAAATATGTTTGTGATATAAGAATGTATGTACTCCTTAACATACTGAACAAAAAATACAATGAAAAGTCTCATAATTTCAATAATTTTGAAGCACTATTGCATATCTCAAGATATACGACAGTACTGTGATATGATTTAGAAATACCTGGATGTTTAGTGGTGACATAGGCATATGTACTTACCACTCTTGAAACCGATCACCCACATTCATATCTGAAGGAAATGGCACATTTCACTCAGGATTTAGGGAAAACACAAATGTCATTATTATTCCATCCAGTTCTTTAGCCTTCCCCAGTGACCTAAATTCACTACAGGAGCCTTTGAGGGATCATGGATACTAGGTAAGAAACCCTAAGCCACCATATTTATGGTTAGTTTGGTCTTGCAAGCCAGTTCAGTTGGCCCTCTGTACAGTTCACTTCAAGGAAATCCTTCCCCTGAGGGGATTCCTTCAAAATAAATGACAACAAATGGTGAAGGGATATAAATGTCAGAACAAAAAGCTTAGATTTTAATAATTAATCCATAGACAGTTTTCAGCCTTTGATAGTTTTCTGACATCATGCTAGAGTAATCCAAGCAGTGGTTGAGCCTTATACTCTGTTGGTGATGAATAGTATGGCTTGAAGCAGAGGCAGGAGTTGAGTAAAGTATGGGGAGACAGTATGAGTTGAGTTGGGATATTACTGCCATTATTCTGTCTGAAGAATAAAGAGTGAAGTGATAAGCAGTGTCATGAATTACCAGAACTTGATAAATGTGGAATTTGGATGATAGAGAGTCACAGTCTCCTGGATAGTTCCAAACCCAATAAATATGAAAATTGTTACACTACACACAGAAGCAGGGAAATGAAAAAGAAAAACATAGCAGGGAAGCGGGGGTGGGGGGGGCTATTATGTCTTTGATTTGAAATGTTCCCTGTTTGAAGTGCTGGCTGAGGAAATGTCCTATAGGTGTTTATTAATCTTAAACTAAAATTCTGGTGGGAGACAGAGCTGGAGATCTCAGCTACAGGGAACAAGGAGCTAGTTGGATTTGGGAGGATAGTAAAACATCTGAGGGACAAGGTACAGAACGAGATAGGAACACGGAGTTACAAACAAAACTTAGGAATGCTACATGGAGGTGGGGACAAAGAAGTTGTGAAAAAAGACCTCAGAACACAGGAGACAAAACACAAGAGATAGAACATTTCACATAAATTAAGCCACAAACAAGGAAATCAATCCCTTTCCATTTATATTCTTGTTTTCTTTGACTTTATTTTCATTATTATATATGGTAAATAGTCTACATGATTTTCGCTATTTTATATATTTAATGTTTTCATTAAATTATATCATATGTTCACCAATTGTTTTTCTCAACTTTGCTGTCAAATTTCAGAATGTCTTTGTTTTCTTTATTACGGATATTCTTTAAATATGCTTTAAATGAGGATTTGTTGGCTGCGTACTCTCTCCATTTTATTTTTTGATTACTTTAATTTTTATTTAATTTTTAATTAAAATCATAACTATATACATCTATGGGGTACAATGTGATGACTTGATATACAATGTGGAATGCTTAAATCAAACTGATTAACATAGCCATCACCTCACTTATTTTTTTGTGGCAAAACATTCATAATTTACTCTTAGTTATTTTGAAATATACCCTGGCATTGTGCACATTAGGTGAGATCCCACCAAATGCCCTTCTTCCTTCTACCAGTCACCAAATACCTTCCCTCCTTCTACTAGTCATCCTCTCCCATCCCTTTCACTCCCCCTCTTCTCCCCTCCCCCTTGCTAGAATATATTTGTATTTTATTATTCGTATGAGTGTGTGTTTACATATTGGTTTCATAATAGTATTGAGTATATTGGGTACTTTTTTCCCCTATTCTCAAGATACTTTACTAAGAAGAATGTGTTCCAACTCTATTCAGGTAAACATAAAAGATGTAAGTCTCCATCTTTTTATGGCTGAATAGTATTCTGTGGAATATATATACCACAAATTGTTAATCCATTCATGAAGGGCATTGGGGTTGTTTCCACAACTTGTCAATTATGAATTGGAATGCAATAAATACTCCGGTACAATTGTCTTTGTGGTAAAGTGATTTCTGTTCTTTTGGCTAGATACCCAGTAATAGGATTGTAGGATCAAACGGAAGGTCAACTTTTAGTTCTCTGAGGATTCTACTTTCCATAAAGGTGGTATTAGTTTGCAGTCACATCAGCAGTGTAGAAGTGTTCCCTTCTCTCCACATCTGCACCAGCATCTGCAGTTTGGGGACTCTGTGATGTGGGTTAATCTTACAAGAGTTAGGTGATGGCTCAGAGTGGTTTTGATTGGCATTTCTCTGATGAACTCTCTTCATTTTAATTTGTCTGAAAATATTTTTATTTTGTCCTTGTTTATTCTTGTATATTTGATACAGAATTTTAAATTGCTAATTTATCTTTGGCAGTATTATTCCACTGCTTTTTAGTTCACATTGTTGCTTTTGAGTTATTAGAGTTCAATACAACTATTCTTTCTTTCCCTAAATTATTTATAGCTGCTTTGAATATTTTTTTCTTTGATTTTGGTGTTTTGAAGTTTCACCCAGCCCCCGCCTCAAAAACACACATGCGCAAACACACACACACACACACACACACACACACACAAACGTGCACAAACAAGTGGGATGAATTGAGCTTCTGAATCTCAGAATTGGTGCCCTTCACTGTTTATGGAGATTTCTCAGGAGAAATCCATCCTCTTATTCTCTCTTTTAGAATGTTGATTAAATATATTTGAATCTTTTAAATCTATTTCTTGTCTTTTATCTTTCTTTCATACTTATTAATTTCTTTGTCTTTGTGTTGAACTATGATTAATTTTTTCAAATTTTCATTTTTCTAACTAAGTCTCTCTTCCATAGTCTTTGGCTTGTCAATTGACTAGGTCATTCCTTTTTAATTTTTATTGTTAAATTTGTCATTAGAAATTCTCATTTAGGATTCTTTCCAGAGAAGATTTATGTTTGTACTTGCCAGGGCTGTGAGCACCACTTTCAGCTAAATAATCAGTGTAGGTTTTTGAAGTCTGAAGTAATAATATCAATTGTGGGTTCAGACTCACATGCATATGGGTGTTTTCACCTTATTTCTGTCTCATAATTCGTACTCGTAGTCCTCAAAAATCAAGACTCCATCAGGCCTCCACACACCAGCAGATATATCAGTCAAAAACATCACCTTTAGTATTGCCTGGCTATTGTGGATTCGCTCTTTTGTAGTTTCCCACATTTAAAAAAGTGTGTGTGTTGAATCTCAAGTATTCAGATGTATTTTACTGGAAGAAGATTCTCTACACATCTTTTTCAATATATTGTCAGAAATGACTGGCACTAAATGCTTTTAAATAAAGTTTACTTCATTGTGAACTTCTGTTGTTGATTTTTTAACTTAAATGTAAGACTTCTTAATTATCTCTTATGAGCTTCTTCTAAATAACACTGTGGAATTTTTAATCATTGAATTATTCTATTTATTCACAGTCACATTTTATTTGTGATTACTCTTCCCACAAATTACACAAACCCAAAAGGGGTTATCAGCAAATAGAATATCATCCTGCTGCTTATAATATTGCTGGAAGTACAACAGGGAAATTGTTTAAGCATCATTTACTAAATCATGTGTTCTTTAAAGGTGTGAAAAAATAATCCAGGTTATAATAATTTAATATGCTGTTCACGGCCTGGTGGTCTAAAATCATCTCTAAACATCATAAAACAAGAATGTTTTCATACACATGTATTACAATGGCCAATCATTAGATGTTGCAGAGCACTACGTGGACTCAACTTAATGCAGTGACCAAGGTGTTTTAATTCCTCTACTCAACATTAGAAAACCACACACTGGGAACCCACATTTAGTGTGGTTTTCATTCATATTAGTAACTTCTTTTATTTTTATTATTTTTTATTATTTTTATTGTTAAATCATGTGTGTGATTGCAGGGATCACACCTATTTTTATTTTTTCAGTCTCACTTTGTCACCCTTGGTAGAGTGCTGTGACATCATAGCTCACAGCAACCTCACACTCTTGGGCTTAAGCAATTCTTTTGCCTCAGCCTCCCAAGTAGCTGGGACTACAGGTGCCCGCCACAGTGCCTGGCTATTTTTGGGTTGTAGTTGCCACTGTTGTTTGGCAGGCTCAGGCTGGATTCGAACCTGCCAGCTCTAGTGTATGTGGCTGGCCCCCTAGCCACTGAGCTACAGGCACCAAGCCCATATTAGTAACTTTAATCCCTAGCCTGAATATTCAGAATATGTCTGATGGTCACCTGTTATTCATGACCCTTAATGGTAACAAATAGTCACATAAGCCGATTGCGCCAAAAGACAAGAAACTCATCAATTTTAACATAATCAACAAACACCTTGTATTTTTGTTAAATAGCAGCTGTGAGTGCTTTTTGACTTGCTGAAAGTGATTGTATTCATTTATTTCAGGACAACTGTGAATTATAGCTACGACACATTTCTAAACATTTGCAATTCAAAAGTTAGTACACTGGAAGGAGAGAGATCTATTATGACATTGGCACAAGAAAGCCTCATCCAAACAATCAGCAAACAAGCTTTTATTCAGCTTTAGTAAAGACTCAACATCAGAAAACTTCTGTTTAATGTCTAAATAAAATGTTTAATGTGAGCACAATAAACTTGTTCTTATGTTAGGCCTACATTAAAGCAAGATAAAAATAGTTTTTATGGTCATCATCTGCCACTCTCTGAAATCATATACTTTTCAGAAGAATATCTGTTGCCAGTTGCCATCTTTAAAATGACAAATTTAGTTCAAAATGTGGTTTCTAATATCACGTATTATGAGAAGCCCTGCTTGTCCCATGCATTTGTAAAAGGGTGTGCCAAGCAAACGTAGTGCCATGTAGCTTTGCATTTTCATTCAACTTTGGGCAAAATATTTATGTTATCTACCACATGATAATGGCAAATTTACGCGACAGTCTCACGGTTTTCAATTTCCTATTTAACTGTTATTGTATTGCAAAGGAAGATTTTTCAGAAGCCAAACAATTTGGTTTCCAGTGGTTTTTAGAATATCCCTCGGAAATAATTCAAGGTAAAGCCAAAGTTATATATTTTAATTGATTTTTAGCATTAGTCTTTTTATTAAGGCAATAGCCTGAAAACATAACAGTTGCCTTGGGAAGGAAGTTTGATTATTTGTAAACACAATGCATTTAGAAGAGGCTAATTTCATTTCTACTTTTGTAAAATAAATGTTAAATATTATTTTTTAAACTATCAAGAAATTCCTTTCAACTTCACTGAGATATGATTGACAAAAATCGTATATATTTAGGGTAGAAATACAATCTTTGATATATAGATAGTTTGTAAAATAATTAGCACAATCAAGCTAATTAACAGATTCATTACCTTACACAGTTACTATTTAATGCATTTCTTTTTAATGAGAGCACTTTGAGATTTTTCCTTCTCCACTATGTATGAGCCAAGCTACTTTTGATTTTTGTGATTGCAATGATATGCAGCTATTTCAGGTTTTGAACAATAACATTGCAACAACTGAGAATCATTTTTCATAAAATATTTTATTTATTTATTTTTTTTGTATACAGTCTTGCTCTGTTGCCCTGGCTAGAGTGCAGTGGCATTGCCATAACTAACAGCAACCTCAAGCTCCTGGCTAAAGCAGTCCCCCTGCCTCAGCCTCCTGAAGAGCTGGGACTATAGATGCCTGCCAGGCATTGGCTTAATTTTTTTTTTTTTTTTTTTTTTTTAGTAGAGATGAGATTTTGCTCTTGCTCAGGCTGGTCTCAAATGCCTGACCTGAAGCAATCTACTTTCTTTGGCCTCTTAGGGTGCTAGGATTACAAGCATGAACCACCAAACCTGCTCATTTTTCATAAAAATCTAATTTTAGTTTGTTATATGTATCATAGGAATGCATAATATTTTATATTTAAAAATATGGCTCTTAAAAAATCAAAGTCCATCAACATACAATGGTAGCTTAAAATCCCATGTTACCTGCAAAACAGACTCTGAATCTCTTCCTGGGTTTGGGACCTTGGGTAGTTATTTAACCCCACCGACCCTCAATTTCCTCATCCATGGAATGAGAATATGAATGCTTTCTATGTTATCAGTTGTTATGCCATCAAGGGATGATGGTTCTGTGAAACCTCTAATAGAACACACAGAAGGTATTATTTAAATGTTAGCTCTTCTTATTATTTTATTTAATTGAACAAACATGACTTCAGCTCTCAATTATGTCATTCTCTCATTGTGTGACCTTGAGTAATTTACTTAACCTCACTAATGTCAGATTTCTTATTTATAAAATACAGATAATGGTGGCTGAGTGCAGTGGCTCACCCCTGTAATCCAAGCACTTGGGAGGCTGAGGTGGATAGATTGCCTGAGCTCACAGGTTCTAGACCAGCCTGAGCTAGAGAGAGACCCCCCATCTCTAAAAATAGCTGGATGTTGTGGTGGGTGCCTATAGTCCCAGCTACTTGAGAGGCTGATGCAAGAGAACAGCTTGAACTCAAGAGTTTGAGGTTACTGTCAGTTATGACGCCATGGCGCTCTACTGAGGGTGACCAAGTGAGACTCAAAAAAAAAAAATATATATATATATAGATGGATAGATAGATAGATAATGTTTAATCTTTATGAATGGTTATGAGTATCAAAGAAAATATATGAAATGGGTTCATCTAGTAGGTGCCAAATTAATGTTTATCACTCTCATTAGAAAAATATACACACATATAGATAGTGTAAGTAGCAATCACTAATGACAAAGCCATGTGTTATTTAATAAGTTATTAGAAGACACAACAAAAATGAAAATGATAATCATAAACAAAATTCTCATGACCTGAAAATACTATACACAGCTTTTTCAAATAGATCAGTGGTACATTTTTATATTTGTATCATGTATCTTCTAAACAAATATCCAAATAGATTTTCTCTAAGACCTGCTTGATTTAGAGATTAAAATGTAATTTTAATTAACACACTGTTTGCAGGCAAACGATGTCCTGACATGATTTTTCATGTAAGTGTGTCATGGAGCATAAATTCAGGTTGCTTTAGGAAGAAGGATGTAAGGTCTGATGAATCCACCCTTGATATTCTGATTCAAGTCTTTAAATTTAGAACCACCAGGATTTATTTTGCATGTATACTAAGAAGATAAAACTCTTTATGTGTGTGTGTGTGTGGGTATGTGTCTTGCTTGGCCAATCAAAAATAATTTGAATATGTTGTGAAGGGTCCCTTACAGCCAAATAAAAAAGCTATTTAGCAGGATTTCTCTCATGTAAGACATTTAGATAATAATTTCATATAGAAGTTTATTATAAACTATTTTATTCGAATATCATAAATTTTTTAGAATTGTTTTTCAAATTCACATGCTCCAGAAATACTTCCCTAAGATGTGAAGAATGAAATACAGCCTATTAAAAATAATAAGGTTAGAAAATCCTTCAGCAATTATGAAAATTTAAAATTAAAGGATTGACATGGAGGATTTGAAAGCCCCCTTCACAGTACAGCGTATCTGAACAGATGATCACTATTTGCATTTGATACCAGTGAAACATACTTGATTAAAACATACTTGACAAAATGAAGAGGAGATGTTGATAAATGAAAATGGATAGATTGATGATAGATAATAGATAATTAAATTTCATTTAAGTGTGTAAATATGGAGGCTTCATTAATTATTCTGCATTAATTTTCTTGGATATGGGATTGCCAGTGCTTGGGAAAACATCCGTAGTGGCTGTGAGCTCCACTTACACACCCTGTTTGCACAGTAATTCCAATGCTGGGTGATAGTTCCCAGCTACAGTCATTATCCTGCTTAGAAATGCTTCCATAGGAATGGTGAGTTTAATCTCTGAAGCATGCAGTGATTTGTAGCAGAGTTATAGAGTTAAAAATTAACAGAAAATATCCTGCATATATTTTAAGTAAAAAAGTTGAGAAGTTTTAAGATTACCATAGCCTCACACAACCACCAAAACAGTCACTCCATGAAGTATCCCTGTGTCCATTTGTAAATCATTCCCTCTCACCTTTCTTCATGGCCAATCTACCCTTTCCCTAAGCAATCAATGGTCTATTTTCTGCTACTACAATTGAGTCTACATTTTCTCACATGTTATATAAGTTTAAAACATACAGAGTGCACCCTTTTGGGCCTGGCTTACTTTATTTGATATAATGATGTTGGAGGTCAGTCACATATTACATATGTAATAGTTAATTGCTTTTATCGTTGAATGAAATTTTATGGGATTGATATACCAAATTTTGCCCATTGGATCGACCTGTTGATAAGACATTTTGATTGTTTCCAAATTTTTGCAATTACAAATAAAGTTGGTGTGTACATCTGACTATGAACACACAAATCTTTGTACAGACATATTCTTTCATTTCACTTGGGTAAAAATTTATGAATGGAATGAGAGTGACATATGGTATGCCCATGTTTAACTTTTAAAGAAACTGCCAGACAATTTTCCAGAGCAGTTCTGTTTATCATTGCCATCAATAGTGCTTGAGAGTATCATTTTCTTTATAGCCTGAAAAAAAATGTGGTCAGTCATTTTAATCTTAACCATTTGAATAGGGGACTGGTACTACTATGTAGTGGTTTTAATCTGCATTTTCTTAATGAATAATGAATGATGTTGAGCATCTTTTGATGTGCTTCTATGTTATTCATAGATATTGTTTGGTAAAATATCTACTCAAATATTTTGTCAATTTTTAATTTGTTTTCCTATTGTTGAGTTTTTGAGATGTCTTTCTATATCTAACTTATAAGCTTTTTACCTTTTATATGTTTTGCTATTATTTTTCACAGTTCATGGCTTGTCTTTCCATTTTTTGAATTGTAGTTTCTGAAGAGAAGTTTTTAATTTTTATGGCGTCCAATTTACCTTTATTTTTCTTTTATGGAACAGGAAGAAGCCTGTGGTTTTAATGGGGACCTGAACTATCACTGCTTTGACACTTGCCATGGTAATATAAGCTTATGCTTTTATTCTTAAAGATAAAAGATTATTATTCTCTACAACATAACTCTGAATCCTGTAGATTTTAATAATTCTTCTTTATACTCAAGTTAACAATGTGGTATAGAAGGAACAGCTGGTATAATCAGTATAGTTTAGAGAAAGAGAAAAAGAAGAAAATTAACCTACAGAGCTGGAATTCTAGCTGCCAAACTTAGGCAGTGGGATTCTAGACAGCCAAGCCCCTGATGTGCTTCTAAGGCTGTTGACAAAGGCCCCATGAGGTTCTGTCCTTGTGAGACAGCTAATTTAGAGCAATTTAGTTTTGGTTTGTTAATTGATTTTTACCACAGAATGCCTACTGAAGACTCCTTGGGAAATAAAATTTACAGCATACAGGTCTTGTTCAGGGGTGGTCAGAACACACCAAAAATAGACTTTCAAGACTAGACTTCTTTTTCAAAGAAGTCATAAACCCCAAACTAGTGGGACACAAGTGCAGCATCACACATAATAAAGGCTGATGCGGCCACAACACTAGACTAACTATCCTGTTCACCATCAGCAATGCCATTTCCTCTCCTTCATGTTATATGTTGGTCCTCTATTGCAGGGGAGATAACATGAAAGAAAATGAGTTATATATATGTGTGTGTGTGTGTGTGTGTGTGTGTGTGTATATATATATACATTTTTTTTTTTGAGTTAGAGTCTCACTATGTCACCCTTGACTGACTGCTATGGCATCACAACTCACAGCAACCTCCAGCTCTTGGGCTTAAATGATTTTCTTACCTCAGCCCCCAAAATAGCTGGGACTATAGGTGCCCACCACAACACCCTGCTATTTTTGTTGTTGTTGTAGTTTTCATTGTTGTTTAGCTGGCTCGGGCTGGGCTCGATCCTGCCACCCTCAGTATATGTGGCTGGTGCCGTAACCACAGTGCTACGGGTGCCGAGCCTGAATGTTTTAAACACAGAGAAAAGGAGAAGAGGGGAAAGGAGGAAAGCAGGAAAATGATGAGTTAAGAGCATTAGAGAGAATGAGGTAAATCCTATAAGCTTTTGTCTTTAGTTTCACTACTCAGATTTTAGAGAGTTGCATGATATTAGAGAAACAAAATGTTTTAAAAATTCATTTGAGCCCATGTAATATAATATGTGTAGAGCAAATACTCATTAAAAAAAAAAAAAACTTGGCAGAACTAATGTGCCTTCAAGAAATTCACAAGCTGATGCAATCCTAGCCCTACGGAGATTTTCCTTAACTGCATTGCTCCTTAGCACTAGGGAGCAATGAAGCATTAAGCCAGTGGAGAAAGCAGGGTGGGTGTCAATGGACGAATTGCAAAGACAGTAAAGACTTTGCCAGACAGTTTCCAAGGAAACTGGCTCTTGAAGGTTTTCAAAAGGATAAAATAGTTGAGGTGACCAAAGAGCACTCTTTGAGTGATTTGGCTATTTTTTTCCCATCAGATGCCTATTTTATTCTTCAGTAGATATGGTACTATTTAAACATTTCATGCCACAGAAAAAGACGTGCTTTGCCTCTTACTGTGTGATCTGGGTTAAATTGCCCAACCTTCTCTAAGCCTGAGATTGTTCAGTTTTAAAATGAATCTGATGAGTAATTACTCATGTTTATTGCTAGGGGTAAATAAGATGATGAAGAGAAAGCATTTAGCATATGCCTAGCACAGAGCAACCATTCGATACATTTTTCCATGTTTTTCTTTTCTTTTTTTCCTGTTTTATTTATTTATTTATTTATTTATTTATTTTATTAAATGATAGCTGTATACATTAATGCAAATATGGGGTACAGTGTAGAGTTTTCATATACATTTTGAAATACTTTCATCAAGATGGTTCACATAAATTTCACGTCATTTGCATAGTCATTGTGTCAAAACATTTACATTCTAGTTCTAGAAAAGTTCACTTGTACCCTTGTTAGACAGAAATATAGGTGATCTTTCCGGTCACCCTCCCACCACCCAGCCACCCTTGTCCCCTCCCCTTCCCAACCCCCTCCCCATATTCTTAGGCTAGAATTAAGTTGTTTCTTTCATTTGAGAAGTATATATTAATTTCATAGAAGGGCTGTGTACATTGGATATTTTTTCTTCCATTCCTGTGACACTTTGCTAAGAAGAACATTTTCCAGTTCCATCCATGTAAACATGAAGGAGGTCTTCGTTTTTCTTTAGGGCTGCATAGTATTCCATGGTGTACATATACCACAGTTTATTGATCCATTCGTGGATTGATGGGCACTTGGGCTTCTTCCATGACCTGGCAATTATGAATTCTGCTGCAGTAAACATTCTGATACAAACATCTTTATTGTAATGTGATTTTTTATCTTCTGGGTATATAACAAATAGTGGAATTGTAGGATCAAATGGCAGGTCTATTTTTAGTTCTCTAAGTGTTCTCCAGATGTCTTTCCAAAAGGAATGTACTAAATTGCGTTCCCACCAGCAATGTAGAAGTGTTCCCTTTTCTCCACATCCACACCAGCAACTCTGGTTTTGGGATTTTGTGATATGGGCTAATCTTACTGGAGTTAGGTGATATCTCAAAGTAGTTTTGATTTGCATTTCTCTAATGATTAAGGATGGCGAGCATTTTTTCATATATCTATAGGCCGCATGCCTATCTTCTTTGGTGAAATTTCTTTTCAAGTCCTTTGCCCACCTTGCAATGGGATCA
>NW_003852467.1:1126552-1130669 GCF_000181295.1 Otolemur garnettii
CACCTTAGGTGTACGTGGCTGGCGCCTTAGCCGGTTGAGCTATAGGCGCAGAGCCTAAAGAATGACTTTTTTAGGGTGGTGCCTGTGGCTCAAAAGAGTAGGGTGCCAGCTCCCTATGCCGGAAGGTGGCTGGTTCAAACCCAGCCCTGGCCAAAAACTGAAAAAAAAAAAACTTTTTTACTAATGAACTTTTATTTTTCTGATTTAAAAATATTTATGTCTTTAAAAAATAACAAAGCATTTAGCAGTCAAAAATCTTAATTTGCCAAAATAAAATCTTGTGCTATTAAGAATCTTAATACCTGGCTCAGCGCCTGTCACTCAAGCAGCTAATGTGCCAGCCACATACACCAGAGCTGGTGGGTTCGAATCCAGCCCAGGCCTGCCAAACAACAATGATAATTACAGCCAAAAAATAGCGAGGTCTTGTGGCAGGCCTCTGTAGTCCCAGCTACTTGGGAGGCTGAGGCAAGAGAATTGCTTAAGCCCAGGAGTTGGAGGTTGCTGTGAGCTGTGATGCCACAGCCCTCTACCCAAGGTAACAGCTTGAGGCTCTGTCTCAAAATTAATAAATAAATATAAAAATTTTAATAGCTATGTTATATATATTTAGTGCTTCTATTAGATTTTTCCCTAACAATCTCTTCAGATAGACTGCAAATTTCCTTTAATTAAATTATACTATATTTCAAAGAGGATATTTACTTTCTCTTAATACAATTACGTCTGTTACACAAAAGCCTTTTAAAATTATTCCTGAATTTTCGTATTACTCTGGAAAACTCAACCATCATAGCCAAGCTTTTATTTATTTATGTTTCTCTTTGGAGCAGTGGAATATTGAGAAAAGTCATCATATTTACATTACTGTGAAGAAAAATGAGTGATGATTTTTAGAAACATTTCTGCCTTGTAATCAGCATCGACCACACTCAGTATGAAGGTTCATTGCAGATAGGTTTCTGAGCTTAACATTATTCTTTATAACAGCTGTACAAGAAGCAGACTGATGGTCTCTTTTATAACATCTAATAACCAAAGTAAAGGTCCAATTGTAAAAAGCAATTTTTTTTCTGGTGAATATGAGGGTATAAACGTTTAAGTTACATTGTTTTCCTTTCTAAAGTTCAAGTAGTTGAGCCCTTCCCCCAGGGGTGCACTACACATTGTGCACATTAGGTGAGATCCCATCAATCACCCTCCTTCTCCCCCCACTCCTCTCCGACTCTCCCCTCTCTCCCTTCCTCCTTGCTAGACTAAACTTGTGTTTTTTTCTTTTGTGTGGGTGTGTAGGTATTTATATATTGGTTTCATATTAGTACTGAGTACATTGGATACTATTTTTTTTACATTCTTGAGGTATAATTGTTTAGAAATAAAATTAAAATGACATTGGTAAGAAAAAGTTTTTCATTGTAAACAGTCATGTATAAATTAGTGGAATAATTATTACTAAGATATATTCTTTAACATGTTTTCTTTTTCAATTAAAACATAAGCTGCTAAATAAACCTATAATTGCTTCCATTTATTTTGTTCTTTCTTTTCTTAGTAACAACCTGGATGGAATTGGAGTCCGCTGTCCTAAGTGAAGTATCACAACAATGGAATAACAAACAGCACATATAATCAGTACTAAATTGGAAATAGTTGATCAAAACCTATGTACTCACAGGGAAGCAAAACTTATTTGTGTATACTTCCTTTACTTTTCCTTCATTTTTTTTTCTTTCTTTCTTTCTTTCTTTCTTTTTTTTTTCTTTGCAGTTTTGGCCGGGGCCGGGCTTGAACCCACCTCCCCCGGCATATAGGGTCGGCGCCCTTCTCCTTGAGCCACAGGTACCGCCTTATGTATATTTTCTTTAAAGGTAAATTTCACTTCTTAAATCTTCTTTAAAGATAGATTAATTTCACTTCTCATTTAGGTTTACAACATATGGTTTTATTATATCACATAGGACTTTTGAATAGTTATACAAATGATTACCCAATTTCTATTTATTAGGGATAATAAAAATGCAATACAGATTAAACAGGTGAATTGGAGAAAGGAATTAACTTATTGTATGCCATGTACATAAGAGACTAGAATGTGTACATTTACTTCTTAAAAATATGCCAGAATGTTGGAGACATATAATTATGTTCATTATTAAGCCCACACAGCTTGTGTGACATATGTAGATTTATTCAAATATTGGTTTTATCTAATTGCTTTGTAATTATCCAAAATTAAGAAAAAAAATCTTAAGGATTACCCTCTGGTGGGACCTCACCTATTGTGCATATTGCAAGGGTACATGTCAAATATATTAAGAATAGAGTATAAATGGCTTAACACAAAAATTAAATAAGAGAGGTGAACACTATGTTAACCAGTTCTACGTAAACATTCCAAATTTTATATAAAATCAGCACATTGTCCCCCACAAATGCAGTAATGTACACAGTTGTGGTCTAATAATAAGAAAAGAAAAAATCCTCAAATAGAATTTAATTTAAAGATTATTTGCTTTTCTCTGATGATTAGGGACGATGAGCATTTTTTCATATGTTTGTTAGCCATTCATTCTTCCTTAGAGAAGGTTCTATTCATGTCTCTTGCTCAGTGATATATGGGATTGTTGGCTCTTGAACTAAATTTACTTAATCAAAAATAAATTCATTAGAGATATTATGATGCAACTTACCAACTAAAAGACTTGGTTATGAATCTCTCATCTAAAGATGAGCATTCCAAGTCTTTTGCTTTGTTAAGTTTCCTCATGTGAGGGTTTATTTTTCCCTCTGAGCTGTATTATCTACTAACTGTGCCTCCCATTTGCCACTTTTCACTTATTTCCCTGCATTGATGCTTTTCTTTTTAAAATGTATATCAATATGCTTCTAAAGACAAGTCAATCATTGCTGTTGCAGCTGATGATAATTGAGCAATAAATAGAAAACATTTGTACTCCTTACTTTCTAACAAAGGATATCATCATTTGCAAGTAAATAGCATGAGAATTGCCTATTGGTCCTAGAGATTAAACAAGAAGAAAAAATTGTACCTACTACTTTAGGCTGGATTTTGTCCTTATTCCCGAATAACTTCTTTCGACTATTCATAAATGAGATTCAAAATTCAGAGCCTTTTCCCTCATAAGCTGTTTTTAAAAAAGCATTTGTTTTTTTATAAAAATAATTTTCTCAATATCTTGTTTTAAATGCATTGTATTCTCTTAAACGTCAGTTACCTAGTGGATTTTTGGTATTGTTGTTGTTGTTTGGGATTCATTGATGTACAAAGAATTAGTTTACATGGATTGTATTTGCTAGGTAAAATCCCTCTTATAATTGTGTCCCACCTATCCAGTGGTCTTTAAAAAGCCTCTTTAATCTTTTGGAAGATTGTCCACAGTCTAATGACTTTAATATTTTTTTCTTTCTGGAGTTTTGTGTCCTCCATATTTTCAAAACTGGATATATATAGGTATAAATTTGTACATGTAGTTTGTATATATACACACATTGAATGAGTTTATTATAGTGATGTAGTTTAAGTATTTGCATTTAAATTACTCTGCTTTATCCCGCAAAAGCATATGGCAAATGAAGAAAATCTCTGAAAGCACCAGAAATATTAGGCCAATAACTGTCTTTAAGTGAACTGAGTGGGAAAGAAGGGAGAAAAAAAACCTAAAGACTGTTGTTTAATAAATGTGCTAATATAGTGATTAATGTGTTTATTTTGTTACTTTTTTCTTACCAAAAGAATCCCTTCAGAAAAACTTGGGCAAGAGGAATAGTAACATAACTTTTAAATTAAAGCATCTTGCTATTTCCATTGTTTATGGTGGAACTATTTATAATTCTTTTCCAATATTTGTTGATTGTTTATAAATGGCCATAGCATATTTAAATACATTGATGAAATTATTTCACTTCTGGGTATTTATCTTAAGAAAATTTTTCAGGTCGGCGCCTGTGGCTCAAGTGGCTAAGGAGCCAGCCACATACACCTAAGGTGGTGGGTTCAAACCCAGCCCAGGCCCACCAACCAACAATGATGGCTGCAACCAAAAAAAAATAGCCAGGCATTGTGGCGGGCACCTGTAGTCCCAGCTACTTGGGAGGC
>NW_003852467.1:1130799-1186880 GCF_000181295.1 Otolemur garnettii
GCTGTTATGGTCAGGACCTTATTATTGTTATAAGGAACATGTCAGCATCATGTTTTTGTTATATGGAAAATCTGGGTTTTTTTTCCCACTCATAAGTGGCCAATATTTGGAGAAATACATGACTTGTATTGACTTCTCAATTTATCCTTTTAGGTTTCTTAGATTGAAATAACATCTGCTCATAATGATAAATATTTTCCCTTTCCTTTTTATTTTTAACAACTACATTGAGGTGTAATTGATATTCAGAAAACTGTAGATTTAATTATACAAATTGACAAGTTTGGGCATATGTGTGCACCTATAAAATCATCATGACAGGCAATGTAATAAACGTACTCATCACTCCAAAAAGATTTCTTGTGCCAATTTGTGTTTTTTTATTTGTTTGTTATTTTGGTATGAACACACTATGGGATCTACCTTCAGCAAATATTTTAAGTGCATAATAAAATATAAACTATAGGCTCTGTGTTATACAATAGATCCCTAGAACTTATTCATCTTGCATAACTGAAACTTGTCAACTCCTTGTTTTTCCTTCCCCCATGCTCTGTTAGGAACCACTATTCTACTCCGATTCTATGAGTTTGACTGTTTTTAGATTCTACTTTTAAGCAACATCATACAGTACTAGTCTTCCTGTGTCTGGCTTATTTTGTTTCGAATAATATCCCACAGGTTTATGAGATTTCACCTAAGACATGATTTCCTTCTTTCTTATGCCTTAAAAATAGTTCATTATGTACATAGACACACACACATGCACACATGCACGCACACACACGCCCTGTATTCTTTATCTCTTGAAAGACATCTTAGTTGTTTCCATATAATAACTATTGTGAATAATTCTGCCATGAACATGGGAATACATATATTTCTTTGAGATCTTGATTTTAATTCTTAATGAAGTATATCCAGAAGTAAGATTTCTGGATCATATAGCAGTTCTACTTTTAATTTTTTGAGAAATCTCAGTGCTGTTTTCCATAGCCCTTGCACTACTTTACATTCCCACCAACAGCATACAAAAGTTTCAATTTCTCCCAAATTCTTACTGACACTTATCTTTTGTTTTTTCATTAGTTTCTTTTTTGATAATAGTTATCGCAAAATGTGTGAAGTGATAAATCATTTAGTTTTGATTTGCATTTCCCTGACGATTAGTGATGTTGGGTACCCTTTCATGTACTTGTTGCCGATTTGTGTACCTTCTTTGGAAAATTATTTATTCAATTACTTTGCCCACCTTTTAATAGAGTTATTTGGATTTTTTTCCTATTGAGTTGTATAAGTTCCTGATATATCAAACATGTGGTTTACAAATTATTTCCTCCCATTCTTCAGATTACCTTTTTATTCTGTTGATGGTTTCCTGTGCTGTGCAGGAGATATTTTAGTTTCATGTAGTCCTGTAGTATCTATTTTTGCTTTTGTTGCTTGTGTTTTTGGTGTCATTTCCAGAGAACCACTCCCCCCAATATGTTAGAAACTTTTATCTTAAGTTTTCTTTTGAGAGTTTTACAGTTTCAGGTGTTAAATTTAAGTCTCCAAATCATTTTAAGTTGACTTTTTGCATTTGGGATAAGTCAGGGTCAAATTTTATTCTTTTTTGTTTGGTTATTCAGTTTTCCTAGTATCATTTATTGAAGGGAGAATTCTTTCTCCACTGTGTACTCTTGGTACCTTGTTGAAGATCACTTGAACATATAAGCATAAATTTATTTCTAGACTCTCTATTTGGTTTCATTGGTCTGTCTGTTTTTATGCCAATACAATACTGTTTTAGTTACTTTAGCTTTGTAATTTACTTCCAAATCAAAAGTTTTATCTGACCATCTGTGTTCTTTACTCTCAATATTCCTTTGGCTCTTTGAGGTCTTTTTGGTTTCATAAGAATTTCAAAATCCTTTTCTCTTTTTGTGAAATTTGCCCTTGAAATTTTAATAGTCTTACTGTTGAATCTATAAATTGCTTTGGGAACTAGAGAAATGTTAACAATATTGGGTCTTCTTATCCAGGACCACAGGATGTATTTTCATTTATTTGTGTCTTCTTTAATTTTTTCCATTAATGTTTTGTAGCTCAGTGACCATGACCAGGATGCCCACACTTGCAACTTAAATTCAACATAGTATTGTAAGTCTTAGCCAAAGCAATTAGGCAATAAAAGAAAATAGAAGGTATCCAAATCCAAAAGGAAGAAGTAAAATTATCTCTGTTGGTAGATGACATAATTTTAAATGTAGAAAACCCTAAATGCCCTACCAAAAAATTTATTAGAGCTAATAAATAAATTTTGTAAAATAACTAGATTTATAAATTCAGTGTAAAAAATCAATTGTGTTTCTATATACCTATGAAAGAATACCTGAAGAAACAAATTGGAAAACAATCTTATTGGGTATAGCATCAAAAAGAGCAACATACTTAAGATTAAACATAAGAAAATTAAAGACTTAACTACACCCACATTTCTAAAGTTTTTAAAACTTATCTCTTTTCTTGGTTTTGTCCTATTGAAATTCACATTTAGAACAATGTTTAAAAATAGTGGTGAAAACAGAACTCCGTGATGGATTTAGTGAGAACTTCTCTTATATTTCCCTTCTTTTTATTGTTTTAGGTTAATTGAGGGTATAAAGAATTTGGTTACAATGTTTGCATTTGTTAGGCAAAGTCACTCTTATAATTGTGTTCCACCCTAACACTGTTATGTTATGGATTGTCTTTATCGTACAGAAGTGTATTTTGATTCCTTATTTAATAAGATTATTTTTAAAATCAGAGTTTTATTTTGAATTTTATCTAAATGCTTTTTCATAATCTATCTAGATATTGGTGAGTTTCTCACATCTTTTCATGTGATTATTACATTAACAAGTTTCCAAATATTTAATCATTCTTGTATTCCTCAATCAAATCTTACTTGATTACTGGGTATAATCTTCTTATAAAAATATTTTCATGGATACAAAATAATTCATACCTATTACAAGAAAAAAATGGAGTAGAGAGTTCTGACGTGAAATGTTAAAGGTTTGCATATTTCAAAAACTATAATCTCTGAGATAATTATCACTAAAATTTCTTAGTTTAAAAATGTATTCAATACATTGTAATTATGCATGGTGATGGGATACAACTTGAAGTTTTAATACACGTATGTTGTATAATGATAATATCGGGGTATTTAGTGTAACCTCATGAATTTATCACTTATTTGTGTAAGAACATTCAAAAGATTTTCTTCTAGTTATTTTGTGATATGCAATATTTTACTGTTAACCATTGTCACCCTACAGTGCAATAAAACACTATAACTTATTCTTCCTATCTACTTGTAACTTTGTACAGATTCACCAACTGATCTCTACCCTCCTTTCCTTCCTTCTCTCCTCCCCAGTCTCTACTAACCACTATTGTAATCCATGTTTGGGTGAGCTCATGTGATATTTGTCTTTCTATGTCTGGTTTATTTCACCTAATGTGTTGTCCTCTAGGTTTATCTATGTTGTTGCAAATAGCAGGATTTCATTCACTTTTAAGACTGAACATAAATATAAGACTGATATTTCTTTATCCACTCATCCACTGTTGGACACTTAGGTTGACTCCATATTTTGCCTAATGCAAATAGCACAGCAATAAAGATATTGCAAAATCCCTTTGTTACATTGATTTATTTTCCTTTGAATATATACCCAGTAGTGGGATTGCTGGATCATATGACAGTTCTATTTTTAATTTTGTGAGGAATCTCCATGCTATACTAATTTATAATCCAATTAACAGTGTGTAAGTGTTCCCTTTTCTCCATATCCTTACCAAACTTTTTTTCTAAAAATAGCCATTCTAACTGGAGTGAAGTGGTATCTCATTATAATTTTGATTTGCATATTAGTGATTAGTGATGTAGAGCATTTTTTCTTATAATTATTGGCCATTTGTATGTCTTCTTTTGAGAAATGTCTATGAAGGACTTTGCCTATTTTTAAACTGACTTATGTTATATTATTTGCTGCTGAGTTATTTAAGTTTCTTACATACTCTGAATATTAACTCTCTATCAGATGCATAGTTGGCAAATACCTGTATTTTCTCCTATTTTGTAAGTTATTTTTTCTCTGTGCTAATTGTTTCCTTTGCTCTGTAAGTGCTTTTTAGTTTCATGTAACCTCATGTCTCTATTTGTGCTTTTTGTTGTCTGTATTACTGAGATCTTATTTTTTAAAAAAAGAATCCTTGCCAAGATCAATGTTATAAAGTGCTTTCTGTATATATTTTTTCAATAGTTTTATGTCTTGCATTTAAGTGTCTAATCCATTTTGAGTTGATTTTAGTATATGGTAAGAGACAGGGGTCTAGTCTTATGTTTTGCATATAGGTATCCAGTTTCTCCAGCACCATTTAATGAAGAGACCATCTCTTCCCATACCTTTGTCAAAAAACAGTTTGGGGATCTCTATTCTGTTCTCTTGGCTACATGGCTGGTTTTATCCCAATATCATACTGCTTTGGCTACTATAGCTTTGTAGTATATTGTAAAATCAGTAGTGTGATGTTTCTAACTTTGTTCTTTTTGCTCATGGTTGCTTTGTCTTTTTAAGGTCTTGTGTTGTTTCATATGATTTTAGGTTGTTTTTTCCTATTTCTGTGAGGAATGTCATAGGTATTTCCAATGCACAAATCTCTAGGTCATTTTAGGTAATATAGCTAGTTTAAAAATATTAATTCCTCAAATCTATGAACATGGGAAAATTTCTTACATATTTTTTGAAACAGCGGTGCATATTCAAACTTTTTCTTCAAACATAAACACACATGCATACACACAAGCACACACAAATAAAAGAGATCAGTTAGCATGGTGTGGCTGCAGGCACCTGCAGTCCCAGTTACTCAGGAGGCTGAGGCAGGAGGATCACTTGAACCCAGGAGTTTGAGGCCAGTGTGAATAGGTTGACTCCACAATACTCTAGCCTGGGCAACAGAGTAAGATTCTGTTTCAAACAAACACAAAACAGAAAACAAAAAACACCACAGTACTTACTCTTATATTTTATGCAGCCTGACATTCTATTCCATCATTTTTTTTAAAAAAAACTATGTTTTTAAAAGAAACCACTTAAAACTTTTATAACCCAACAATGAGTCACAAGCTCAAGTATGAAATCTTTGTTGTGTGGCCCCAATCACAAATAGAAAACCAAGAGATGAAACCAATTTCTTACTGATCTTTGATAAATCAAACAAAAGCATACACAGTGAAAAGAATCCCTATTCAATAAATGGTGTACGGAGAAATGGATAGCCACATGTAAAAGACTGAAACTCGACCCACATCTTTCGCCACTTACAAATATTGAGTAGAGGACACCAAGAGCCAGACAACCTCTAGGAAAGATGATTTTCAGCTGGGGGGCAGACCCTTGGGCAATTTGTCTGTAGGTGCTCCCTTGTGGAGAAAGAGGCCAAGTCGATGGCAATCCTTAGGCACATAGTCATTATCTAATACTCCCCTCAACTGTCTTGTACTATTTTACTAAAAGGCTACTGTGGAGGTTGCTGGGGTTACCCTGCAATCAAGGTTAGCTCGCCTCCTGCAAGCTTGTACTTGTAATCTGCATCACGCCTGGTTCCTTCCTGTGGCAATCCAGACCAGGGTCATAGGGGTTCCAACAATATTAACTCAAAATGGGTAAAAGATTTAAATCTAAGACATGAAATGATAAAAATCCTAGAAGAAATTTTGAGAAAACTCTTGAGAATCTTTGCCTGGGGCAAGAATATATGAAGACAACTTCCATGGCAATTGCAACAAAAACAAAAATTAACTGAAAAGTTTATGCATAGCCAGGGACACAACAATCAAAGCATATAGACAACCTTCAGAATGGGAAAATATATTTTCATGTTATGAATCTGACAAAGGCTTGATAACTAGGATCTATAGGAAAGTGAAATTAATCAACAAAAAGGAGCAAACAATCCCATCTATCACTGGGGAGGAAACATGAACAGAACATTCTCTGAGGAAGGCAGATGAATGGCTAACAAACATATGAGAAAATGCTCATTGCCTTTAATCATCAGAGAAATGCAAATCAAATCCACCCTGAGATATTACCCAGCCCCAGTAAGTTTAGACCACATCACAAAGCCTCAAAGTTGTAGATGCTGTCATGGACTGTGGAGAGAGAGGGAAAACTTTTACACTGTAGGTGGGACTACAAATTAATACTTCCTCTTTGGAAAGAAGTATGGAGGATCCTCAAAGAACTCAAATCAGGTCTCCCATTTGACCTCACAATCCCACTACTAGGTACACATCTACTCAGAAGAAAAAAAAATTATTTTATCAATAAGTACATTTGCATTAGATTTCTTATTGCAGCTCAATTTACAATCACCAAGATGTGGAAACAAACTGAATTCCCATCAGCTCAGGAATGAAGTAACAACTGTGGTATATGCATATCATGGAGTACCATTCAGTCATAATAAAATTTGGAGACTTTACATTTTTTCTATTAACTTGGCTGGATATGAAACACATTCTTCTCAGTAAAGTGTCACAAGAATGGATAAGCAAATATCCAATGCACTTAATACTAATATGAAACCAGTAGATGATCTAATTCATGCCCACATTGGAAAAAAACTCATTTCAATTCAAGCTGGGAGGATGACAAACATGGGAGGGGAGAGAGGAGAGGGGCATTTGAGGTGCTTACACTAAATGGACACAATGTAGGGGTATATAGCACACCTTTTTGGTGTGAGCCATAACTACAAGAGGGACCCTAAGAAATTCAAATATTGTGACTTGGTTGTTTATACCCTCACATTAACATGAAATAAAAAAAAGAAAAAAAAAGTGCTATATACTTATTGTGATGTCTCTTTCTTCTGGAAATATTATATTAATCTAAAAATTACAAAGGTACATGTGAAATTTACTAAATGTAGAATATAAACGTCTTAACACAGTAACTAAGAAAATGCCACAAAGGCAATGTTAACCAGTTTGATGAAAATATTTCAAATTGTAAATGAAAACCAGCACATTGTACCCCATGATTGCATTAATGTACATAGCTATGATTTAATACAAAAAAAGATTTTCTCAAAAATTTTAATATGACATTACTGTTAGTGCTTTTGAAAAAATATCTATTAAATGACAGCTTATGTAGAGTTGTGGAGATATTGTTGAGTCTTAGAGTTTCTATTTCCCTTAAGAATTTCATTCTGGAAATTTAATGGAAACCAATAAAAATAATATTTTACTTGTAAAATTTAACTTCTAAACTGTTTTCTGAGGAAGCACTGATACCAGGTAAGTACATTAATATTTAAAGTATTACATTACTTATGGATATTAGATTTTTTCACACCACATTATATTGCTTAAGTAGTAAGAAAATGCATGAAGTAGATAGCTTTATTATTTTTCCTCCTTATTTTTTATTAAATCATAACTGTGTACATTAATGCATTAATGCAATTTGGAATGCTTACATCAAACTGGTTAACATAGCCTTCACCTCACTTACTTAATTATTGTGTTAAGACATTTATACTCTACTCTTAATATATTTGACATGTACGCTTGCAATATGCACTATAGGTGAGGTCCCACCTGTTACCCTGTCTCCACCCAACCTTCTCCATCCCCTACTCTCCCCCTCCTTTTCCCTCCTTCATCCTGGACTAAAGTTGTGTTTTACCTTTCATATGAATGTGTGAGTGATTATATATTGGTTTCATAATAGTACTGAGTACATTGGTTCCTTTTTCTTCAATTCTTGAGATACTATACTAAGAAAAATATGTTCCAGCTCCATCCATGTAAACATAAAAGAGGTAAAGTCTCTATCTTTCTTCAAGGCTGCCACAATTTATTAATCCATTCACGGGTCTTTGGGCACTTGGGCTGTTTCCATGACTTGGCAATTATGAATTGGACTGCAATAAACATTCTGGTGCAAATGTTTTTGTTGTAAAGTGATTTTTGGTCTTCTAGATATATACCTAGTAGAGGAATTGCAGGATTGAAGGGCAGGTCTACTTTTAGTTCCCTAAGAGTTTTCCAAACTTCTTTCCAAAACAAAAACCAGCAGTGCAGAAGTGTTCCCTTTTCTCCACATCCATGTCAACATCTGTAGTTTTGGGATTTTGTAATGTGGGCTACTCTTACTGGAGTTAGATGATATCTCAGAGTGGTTTTGATTTACATTACTCTGATGATTAAAGATGATGAGCATTTTTTCATTTGACTGTGGGCCATGTGCCTGTCTTCTTCAGAGAAGCTTCTGTTCAAGTCCCTTGCCTACAAAGAAATGGGATCACTTATTCTCTTCTTATTAATAGGTTTGAGTTATCTGTGGATTCTAGTTATCAAACCTTTATAAGAAACATAACCTGCAAATATCTTCTCCCATTCTGAGGGCTGTGTGCTTGTTTTACTTACTGTGTTCTTGTCAGTGCAGAATCTTTTTAGTTTGATCAGATACCAGTAATATGTTTTTGATGTTGCTTCAATTGCTGGGGGGGGGGTCCTCCTCATAAAATATTCTCCCAGGCCAATTTCTTCAAGTGTTTCCCCTGCAGTCTCTCCAAGTATCTTTATAGTTTCATGTCTTAACTTTAAATCTTTTATCCAGTGAGAATCAATTTTTGTTAATTTTGAAAGGTGTGGGTCCAGTTTCGGTCTTCTACAAGTTGCCAGCCAATTCACCCAGCACCATTTGTTAAATAAGAAATCTTTTCCCCAATTTATGTTTTTGATAGGCTTATCAAAGATAAAATGATGATAAGTGTCTGGGCTCATGTCTTTGTTCTCTATTCTGCTCCATATATCTACCTTTCTATTTTTGTGCCAGTACCATACTGTTTTGATCACTATGGATTTATAGTATGGCCTGAAGTCTGGAAGCATGATTCCTCCTGATTTGTTTTCATTTCTGAGTAATGTCTTGGCTATTTGAGGCTTTTTTCTGATTCCACATAAAACGAAGTACTAAGTTTTCCAGATCTTTAAAGTATGACAGTGGTGCTTTAATAAGGATTACATTAAATTTGTATATTGCCTTGGGTAGTATGGATATTTTAACAATGTTGATTCTTCCCAACCATGAGCATGGATATGTTTTTCCATTTGTTAACATCTTCAGCTATTTCTTTTCTGAGTTTCATAGTTCTCTTTATAGAGATCTTTCACATCCTTTGGTAGGTAAATTCCCAAGTATTTCATCTTCTTTGGCGCTACTGTAAAAGGAATAGCGTCCTTGACTATTTTTTCAGCTTGACTATTGTTGGCATATATAAAAACTACTGATTTGTAAGTGTTGATTTTGTATTCTGAGATGGTGCTTTATACCGTGATCACTTCTAAGAGTTTTGTAGTTGAGTCCTTGGGGTTTTCCAGATATAAAATCATATCATCTGTGAAGAGTGAGAGTTTTACCTCCTCTGACCCCATTTGGATGCCCTTGATTGCATTCTCTTGCCTGATTGAGATGGCTAAGACTTCCATTACCGTGGTGAATAGCAATGGAGATGATTGGTGGACTTGTGTAGTTCCTGATTTGAGTGGAAATGTTTTCAATTTTACTCCATTCAATATGATATTGGCTGTGGGTTTGCTGTAGGTAGCCTCTATCAGTTTCAGAGATGAACCTTCTAAGCTTATTTTCTTAAGTGTTCTGATCATGAAAGGATGCTAGATATCATCAAAAGCTATTTCTGCATCAATTGAGAGAATCATATGATCTTTTTTTATGTGATGTATTATATTTATAGATTTACTATGTTGAACCTACCTTGAGACCATGGGATAAAACCAACTTGGTCATGGTGTATAATTTGTTTGATGAATTGCTGGATTCTGTTTGCTAGGGTCTTATTAAATATTTTTGCTTCTATATTCATGAATGATATTAGTCTATGAGTCTCTTTTATTGTTGGGTCTTTTCCCTGTTTGGGGATCAGGGAGATATTTGCTTCCTAGAATGTGTTGGGAAGTATTCCTTCTTTTTCTATGTTTTGGAAAAGGTTATGTAATATAGGTACTAGTTCCTCTTTAAAGGTTTGGTAGAATTCTGATGTGAAGCCATCTGGTCCTGGGCTTTTACTTTTTTGGAGATTTCATAGAGTTGGTGCTGTTTCAGTATTTGATATAGGTCTATTCAGCATTTCCAACTCTTTCTGGCTGAGTCTAGGAAGGTGGCGTATTTCCAGGTATTGATCTATTTCCTTCAGATTTTCATATTGATAATAAAGTTTTTGTAGTATTCATTAAGGATTTTTTGAATTTCTGAGGTGTCTGTTGTTATTTCACCTTTATCATTTCTGATTGATGATATTAGGGATTTCACTTTTCTGTTTCTGGTTAGGTTAGCCAAAGGTTTATCAATTTTGTTAATTTTTTTTTTTTCTTTCCTGTAGTTTTTGGCCAGGGTTGGGTTTGAACCCACCACTTCTGGTATATGGGGCTGGCTGCCTACTCCTTTGAGCCACAGGTGCTGCCCAATTTTGTTAATCCTTTTAAAAAACCAAGGCTCAACACCTATAATCCCAGCACTCTAGGAGACCAAGGTAGGTGGATTGCCTGAGCTCACGGGTTCAAGACCAGCCTGAGCCAGAGGAAGACCTTGTCTCTAAAAATAGCCAGGCATCATTGGGGGTACCTATAGTCCCAACTTAGGAGGCTGAGGCAAGAGAATCAGTTACACTCAGGAGTTTGGGGTTGCTGTGATGCTACAGCACACTACCAAAAGTGACAAAGTGAGACTCTGTCTCAAAAAGAAAAAAATATATATATACTCATGCCCAGATCCACACCCAGAGATTTTGATGTAATTGGTATTGAGTGGGGGTTAGGCATCAAGACTTTTTTTTCAGGCTTCCCAGATTCTAATATGCAGCAAAGTCTGACAATCTCAGAGAGTCAATGTTTTAGCAAAGCCATGATGACGTTTAGCAATGATCACATTTTCCTAGAAATGTTTTACTCCATCTACCTCAAGTTGAATTTTTCCAGAGGCACACTGAGGCCTACAAGTCTGTGGCTTCTAGTATATATTATTTTCTTGCTTTTTGAAATCAAGGCACTATTGACCCATCTCCATACTCAGGAATTTCTCAAAGGTCATCTTCAATGCCTCTGTATGAGAACACATCTGCTGGCTCTTTCATCACCCTTTGAAGTAATTCATCTAGTCCTGGCGACGTTCTCTGAGTGCCTAGATCAGTGCTCTCTAACTTGAGCACTCATCTGACTTATTGGGGGAATGCAGACTCCCAGGCTTTCACCAACAGTATGCAGATTCCCAAAATCTGGAGGCGGGGGAATCTGTATTTAAAGTGCACCCTTCATAGGGCTGGGAGCAGTGGCTTACACCTGTAATCCTATCACTCAGGGATGCCGAGGCAGGTGAATTGCCTGAGCAAGAGAGAGACCTCATCTCTTAAAAAATAGCCGGACATTGTGGTTGACACCTGCAGTCCCAGCTACTTGGGAGGCTGAGGCAAGAGAATCACTTGAGCCCAAGAGTTTGAGGTTGCTATGAGCTATGATGTCACAGCACTCTACCAAGTGCAACAAAGTGAGACTCTGACTCATGAAAAATAAAATAAAATGAAATAAAAATGAAGTGCACCCTTCAGGGAAGTTTGATCCAGGTGGGTCCCACGTCGTGGTCTGAGAAACACTGCTCTCTAATAAAAAACAAAGTTTTTGATTGGTTGATCTTTTGAATTATTTCTTTGTTTTCAATTTCATTTAATTCTGCTCCAATTTTGGTTATTTGTTTCCTTCTGCTGGGTTTGGGGTTGGAATGATCTTCCTTTTCCAATTGCTTGAGCTGTCCCTTTAAGTTGTTGACTTCGTCTCATTTTGGTCTTCTGAGGAAGGCCTGCAACACTATAAATTTCCCTCTTAGGACTACCTTTTCAGTATCCCAGTGGTTCTGATAATTCATGTCTTCATTATCATTTTGTTCCAAAAATTTGGTAATTTCATTCTTAATCTCATCTATGACCCAACTAAGTACATAGCTTTAAAAAGAAAATTATTCTTAATGTTTTGATCAATAAAGTTTAAATCAATCATTATCATTCACAATTAAAAATGAGTGCAATAATTTTAAAATATATATTTGCTTTATGTATTAAAGCTAAAATATAAGTAAATTTATGTTAACAAATAGATTTCAATTTATTTAATCCTTACCATGATTCTTTAAGAATGAAAAAATTCAACATCTGTGAAAGAGCGTAAACCAAGCACTGATAGTAGGTGCTGAATAAATAATGAGTAAATATTTCTTCTGTCCTTTTACTTCTGTTAGCTTGAGAGGTTGGGTACTTATCCTGATGTTGCTAACATGTCTATAAATAATGTTGGAACACCATTTTCAAATATGTTGAGAACCAGCTTATTAGTCATGTGAGAAATGTGGTCCTTTGTATTTTAAACACAGTCCATTTCTGCCTCCAGAATGATTGAGCACTATCTTTGTCAGAAACTATAACTTAAGATGCATGATTATATAAACAAAGAGGAACACACTTGTCTCTTTAAAGGCAGTACCTTGTTAACAGAGTTCTATTGTTCAACCAGAAAACTATGTTTTCTTCTCTTTATGTGAATCTGTTTCTTGTCTTCATTTACTTTCATGTCCTTTATCTCTGCAGGGTTTTTTTGGAGGTTGGTGGGGAAATGTCAAAAAATGTATTTAAAGTAATACAACACCATCTGGCAACACCTTCTGGCATTTGAGGTCCCTGCCAAATGACAAACCTTTTACTAAGCCATATGCCGCCTTTGCCAGTTCAAGATGTGGCTATGTTACCCCTTCTCACCCAGTATTTAATGGGAATGTATATCCCTATACAACCAAACTGAAGAGGAGAGGGCCAATGCCAACATAATAATCTGACTGTGTTTTATACACATGAGGAGAAATTTATTTAACAAAAAACTGAGGCCCTTTATAATCAAAGAACAATTGCTGAGCCCAGAAGCCTCCACCTGAAGTGAAGTTTATGTAGATGGGAGTGGTAAAGTCACTCCTGTCACAGTGCTCAAATAAACCTAGATCTGCTTCTAATGAGAATAATTACTTCGAAAGGAGCTCCCCAAGTGAGTCACACTGGCACCCCTTTTTAGGAGAAACTTTAATGTAGCCCAGTTAGAGTATAAGTTCCTTAGCCTCTTCAGCCCCTCAGGTGCCCTCCATATTCTATTTCACAAAGATGTCTTAGGACATTAAATTAAGATCACTTTGCTTTTAGAGCAGTTTTAGGCTCACAGCAAACTTTTAGCATCCTAAGTTCATAGTTTACATAAGGTTCCCTCTTGGTATTAGACATTCCATGAGTTTGACAAACGTATAATAATATATGTCCACCATTATAAGATCATACAGTGCAGTTTCACTGCCCTAAAAATCCTCTGAGCTTCAAGTATTCATTCATTCTGCCACCCCCGAATCCCTGAAAACCACTGAAACCTTTACTATCTCCATATTTTTTATTTTTAAAGAATGCCATATAGTTAGAATCATACAATATGCATGCTTTTTCAATTTCTTTAATAAGTGTACTCATATTCATATAGTCTATTTTCTCTTATGTGAGTTTTAGTACATTGAGTCTTTCAAGAAATTGGTCTATTTCATCTATATTGTCAAATTATGGGGCATAAAATTATTCATAATATTTATCTATTATGCTTTTTAATGTCCATAAGATCTGCAGTAATATTTCTTCTTTTTTTTCCAATATGAGGTCTGACAATTAACTTTGCAAACTTGCCACCATACTCTTACATTGGCAACACTGTACAAATCACTTGGTAAGGTTATAGCCTTGGTATGTAAGTATCTCAAAGTTGTGTTTGTGTCTACATGTGGCAGTGTCTTGTTGAGTGGTGTTCATTATTGTTGTTGCATTTTTTGTGTGTCATTGTGAGAATGTTGCAGCTTGAATTAGAGCAAACATTCATAAATTTATTGTTAAACCTGGCAAAAGTGGAAGTGCAATCAGGGACATGTTAGTCCAAGTTTATGGGTATAATGCCATGAAGAAAACAGCAGTGTACACATATATTAAACATTTTTCTGAGGGTAGAGAAAGTGTCATTGTTGAAGAGAGGTCAGGGCAGCCAGTAACGAGCAGACCTGACAAAACATTGCAAACATTTGTCAAATTGTATGTTAAAATCATTGGCTGACTGTGAGAAGCACAGCAGACCAAATAAACATCAATAGAGAAAACAGTTAAGAGAATCTTGGCCAAAAACTCATGGCTCTTGCATCATGACAATGTACCTACCAGCTCACACAGCACTGTCTGGGAGGGAGATTTTAGCCAGCAAACAGTTGTATTAGAACACTCTTCCTACTCACCTGATCTGGCCTCAATGACTTTTTTCTTTACCTAAAGATAAGTAAATATTGAAAGAAAGACATCGTGATGACATTCAAGACATCAAGGATAATATAGTGACATTTATTGGCCATTCCAAAAAAAGAGTTCCAAAATTTCTTTGAGGGGTGGACTAGGCACCTAGCTTCCCAAGGGGAGTACTTCAAAGGTAGCCATCATGATATTCAACAATTAAGTATATAGCACTTTTTCTAGGATAAGTTCATGAACAAAATTGTCATATTAGTAATTTATCTCTTCTCTTCTTTTTTATAAGTTACACCGAATAGGGGCTTATAGATTTTATTGATCTTTTTAAAGAATAAGATTTTTATTTTCTTAATTTTCTCTATTAATTTTCTGTTTTCCATTTAATTAATTTCTGTTCTATTTTTATTATTTATTTTTAATGCTTACTTTGGAATTAATTTACTTTTTTTCTACTTCCCTATGAGAGAAATTTGGATTTCTGAAAGTGACTAAAAATGACACAGAAGATCACAACTTACTGATGCAGAAAACCAAGACAAGAAACTTTTAGGGGAATCAGTACTGGGTTAGGAAAGCCTAAATTGTAACTGATGAATTACAGAAGGCTCAGAATAGACAAGTCAGAGAATTAAAAATTCCAGGGGGCCATAGGTTGTATTTTCTATGTCTGTTGGTCTGTCTCTCCAATTCTGAGGTCAGTGGTTTGCCCTGTGACCTAACTTCTCTGACAGATCCAATAAGAGTTGTTGATTTTTCAGTTTAATAAACTCTTTCCTTGTTTTTAGGTTGGAGCAATGATTTTCAGGCTCCTTGCCTGCTGGACTGGAAACCAGAAATCAAGACTTTTTGCTAAATTACTCAGACCCTGCTTCAGGCCTGTTTGTATCTATCAATTATACATTCAATCAATTATTTATCTGACCATTCATTTGTTCACTTATCCCTTACACTTGCATGGGCATTGTTTGCCAGGCATTGAAGAAACTGAAATAAGTACCATCTGTACACCATCTTTAAGAAACTAATTTGCATTGAAATTTTAAGAAGCTAATATGGAATGTAGACACATGTGAATAATAATATAGTAATGATAAGAGTTCTCTAATACAGTTTTAAACAGAATTTTGTGGGAGACCATAGACAGAAACGAATATCCCTATCTATGAGTTTTTGTAGGGGCTTCCCTTAGGATATCATGTTTGAATAGGGCCTTAGAGAACCATGCTTCATCTTTGGACCTCTATCACCACTACTCTATGATCTTCATGGGAGTGAAGTAGAAAAGTAGGGGAAACTAGTCATCACATTTGTCTCTGAAGCCTTACTTTTTTGCTAAGGCTTTCCTCACCAGTGAATTGCTTTAATCATTGCATGCATGCATAGCCCAGAGACTAGAAGCTCATTTCTTCAGGTTCACAGTGATACCACATTATAAATTGTGGCCCCAGTTTGAGGGAGTTCCTGGTCTATCATGGTGTGAAATACTCTGTCACCATCTCTGATACCTTTGTTGGAACAAAGTAGAACTTGTCTGTGCTTTCAAGGACCTGATTGTCAACTCTACTATTCCCTTAGAGTCTAGCCCAATGTAAGTGTTGGAACAATTCTAATCTTTTGTTCATTCTTTAAGGTCATCATATTTCTTTCCCAATTTTCTTATGCTTAGAAGTGACTGCAAATTAAGTTATAGTTTAAATCTTAACAGATCAGGAAAAACAATAAAACAAAGTTATTTCATTTTTAAAATAAGCTTTTCAGAATTTTTACTTCTACATAAAACTTTATTTATTGTTGGGTAGTGTCTTAGTTTGGGATTCTATAACAAAAATACCACAGACAGGGTGGCCTAAGCAGCAATACACATTTATTTCTCATAGTTCTGGAGGTTGACAAGTTCAAAATCAGAGCACTGGTAGAACTGGCAGTTTGTGAGGGCATATATATGGTTTGTAGATAGCTGTATTCTCATTGTATCTTCACATGGTGGATGAATGAAGAGAGAGAGAGAATATGCATGAATACACATTCTGATCTCTGCAGACACATACAAGGGCACTAGTCCCATTCACTCTCATGGCCTAATTTCACCTTAAAGATTCCAACCCCAAATACCATCATATTGGGAATTTAAGCTTCAACATATGAATTTTGGTGGATAAAAACTGTCATTATAGAAAGTTTAATACTTATTTCATTTATGCTATGAATTTCAAACAATATTTGGGACGTCTTTCAGAAGTGAGGAGTCACAGTGAATGATTCAAATATTGGACATTCATTCAACATCTATTGAGCACATATTTTATACCAGGTACTGAAATACAGTTTGGGCGTAAAAAGAAAAAAAAATAATTAGAGACACTCTACCTTACTTATTCACAGCCCAGTGAGGTAGAAAAACATTACAAATTGGTATCTTTTATTTTTATTATTCTTCTGTTCTCCTTACTGAAAATGAGAAGTGAAATAACTGAAAACTAGAAAATAAGGAAAAAGTAGTACAGAAACTGTAGTTTTAAGAGGGTTAAAACAGACTGTGGCAGTAAAAAGACATCAAAGGAGAACACTCTCAAAGTTTGAGTTAAGATGTATTTATTATCTAGGGAAAAATCCAGGGTTTGTGTCTCTGGGCATATCCCTGTTAGATTTGCAAGCATTCTTCAGCGTATCTTGCAGCATGCTTGCAGCTGTCTAAACTATCCTGTTTTATAATCTTTCTTAGTCCTTGAGGCTACAAAGTTTTGTCTCTGTTTCATGGTAAACCTCCTGCCAAGATTTTGTTAAAGTTTATCTTCTCTACTCTGTGTTTTAGAAACTCTAAGCATACATAAAACCTACCAATATTGAACCAAAAAATGGTGGAAAATTGAACAGATAATAATGAGTTACAAAATTGAACCAGTAATAAAAAGCCTCCCAACAGAGAAAAGCCCAGGAATGAACAGCTTAGCTGCTAAATTCCACCAAACTTTCCAAGAAGAACTAATACCAAAAATTGAAAGGGAGGAAATTATTTCAAACTCATTCTATGAGGCCAGCATAACATTGCTCCCCACACCAAAAATACAATAAAAAAGAAAAAATCCCCAACACAATATTAACAAATTTAACCCAAGAGAACATTAAAAACATAGTGTATCATGATCAAGTGGTTTATCCCAGACATAACTGGTTGGTTCAATAAACATGATACATCTCATAGATGCAGTAAAAACATTTAATGAAAATGCAGTTCTGTTCTCTCAATAAATTAGGTACAGAACTTACTTCCAAACAATAAATGTTGTTTATGACAAACTCATAGCTAACGTCATACTGAACAGGGAAAAACTGATGACATTTCTCATTAGAACTGGTACAAGATGAGGATGTCCACTCTCATTACTCTTACTCAACATAATACTAGAAGCCCTAGTAGAATAATTAGGAAAGAGAAAGAAATAAAAGGCATCCAAATTGGAAAAGAGGAATTCAAATTGTTTCTGTTTGTAGATAACATGATTTTATCTATAGAAAACCTAAACCCACCACCAAAAAATCCAATAAATGAATTCAATAAAGTTGTAGTATACAAAATCAACATACAAAAATCAGTAGAATTTCTATACACCAAAATCCAACAAGCTAAAAGAGAAACAAGAAAGTAATCCTATTTACAATAGCTTAAAAATAAAATAAAATACCTAGGAATAAATTTAACTAAAGAGGTGAAAAATTTTAAAAGAAAACTATAAAACATTATGAAAAAAATTGAAGAGATGAAAATGGAAATCTGTACCATGTTCTTGCACTAGAATAATTAATTAATTTTGCTTAAATGACCATAATACCCAAAGAATTCTACACAATCAATGCAATCCCCATCAAAATAACAAGATTATTTATTACTGAATATAAAAAGTATATGAAATTCAAATAAATCACAAAATAACCCATAGTCCAATCAATAATGACCAAATAGAACAAAGATGGAGGCCTTACATTTCCTGTTTCAAAGTATGCAACAAAGCTGTAGTAACCAAAACAGCATGACAACAGCACAAAGACAGGCTCATGGACCAGTGGAAGTGAATAGAAAATACAGAAATAAACCCACATATTTATACCCAAATGACTTTGAACAAAGGTGTTGAGAATATGCAATGATGAAAGGACAGTTTCTTCAATAAATTATTCTGGGAAAATTGGATATCCATATACAAAAGAATTAAACAAGACCCTATCTCTCACCTTATAAAATATCAAATCAAAATGGATTAAAGGCTTACATATAAACCTGAAATTATAAAAGTACTAGAAGAAAACAGGGGAAATGCTTTAAGTTTAGGCAAAGATTTTATGGGTGTGGCTTCAAAAGCACAGTCAATAAGAGCAAAAATAAAGAAATGGGATTATATTAAACTAATAAGCTTCTGCACAGCAAAGAAAATGATCAATGAAGTGTAAAAACAACTTAAAAAATGGGAGAAAATATTTTTAATTTATCTGACAGGGGATTAGTATCCAGAATATACAAGGAATTCAAAAAATGAATAATCCATTTAAAATTGGGCAAATTATCTGAATAGACATTTCTCAAAAGAAGACATAGAAATGACAAACAAGTACATGGAAAAGATGCTCAACATTACTAATCACCAGGGAAATGCAAAATGTAAAGTAAAACCACAATGAAATGGCTTCTCACTCCAATTAGAATTGCTATTATCAAAAAGACAAAAAATAACAAGAATACAGAGAAAAGAGAACTCTTCTGTACTGTTGTTGGGAATGTAAAGTCATGCAGTCATTATGGAGAATAATATGGAGTTTCCTTAAAAACAAACACAAACAGAACAACCATATATGATCCAGCAATCCCAGTGAAATCAGTATACCAAAGAGATATTTGCACTCCCATGCTTATCGCAGCACTATTCACAGTTATTTTTTACATAGTTTCTAGGCATCAAGTTAGAGGTGCTAGGGACTGTTCAAATTTTACTTAGATACTCCTCATGTACTTTTTACCTCAAAGTCCCTTCATGACACTTAAAGAAATATTCTGTGCTAATTTGAGGACATAATCCATTAAATCTCTAGATTTTACTAAAGCATCATCATTTTGTCAACAATAACCTAATAAGACACTTTTTTTGGAGTGTTACTTTATATTCTAAATGTATTAACTCATTAAGTTCTTAAAAAACCTAAAGAGATAAAAACCTATAGGAAGCAAAACCTGGAGGAATTTGCTAGGTCATCAAAAGCCAGGTACTCAAAGTTATTTACAGATTCAACACAATCCCCCTTAAAACATGAATATCAATCAGTTTCTGTAATCCTAGCACTCTGGGAGGCTGAGGCAGGTGGATGGCCAGCCTGAGCAAGGAGCAAGACCTGTTTCTACTAAAAATAGAAAAGCTAGCCAGGCATTATGGTGGGCACCTATTGTCCAAGCTGGCTGGGAGGCTGAGGCAAGAGGATTCCTTAAACCTTGAAGTTAGAGATTGCTGTGAGTTATGACCCCATGACACTCTACCCAGGGCAACAGTGTGAGAGTCTGCCTCAAAAAACAAAACAAAACAAAACAAAAACATAATTTTTTTTACAGATATAGAATAAATATTCCTATGCTATGTATGGAACCAGAAAAGTCCTCAAGTAGCCAATGCAATCTTTAGGTGATAAGAACAAATTGGGTGACATCACTTTACCAGACTTTAAGCTATACTACAAGGCTATAGTAACTAAACAGCATGGTACTGGCACCAAAACAGAGACATACATGTATCGATCAGAACAGAGAATGCAAAGATGAAACCATCCTTATATCTTATATTTTCACCAGATTTTTGACCAAGCAGAAAAAAAAAAATGCTGGAGAGAAAATGCTGTAAAAACTGGATAGCTACTTGCAAAAGACTGAAATAGGATCCCCACCTCTCATCATTCACAAAAATTAATTCACAGTGGATAAAAGACTTAAACTCAAAGCATGAAACTTTAAGAATTCCTGAAAAAATGTTGGAGAAACTGTAGTATTGGCCTAGGGAAAGAATTTGTGAGAAGACCCCAAAAGCAATCACAGCAACAGTGAAATTAAATAAATGTGACTTAATCAAATTAGAAAGTTTCTGCGCAGCTAAGGACATAGAGGAAACAGACAACCTACAGAATGAGAGGAAATATTTGCATGCTATACCTCTGATAAAGGTTGATAGCCAGAATCTACAAACAGTTCAAACAAATAAGCAAGAAAAGAAAATCAAACAACCTCATTAAAAAGCGGACGAAAGACATGAAATGAAAACTTTCAAAGACACATAGACGAATGGCCAATAAACACACGAAAACCTGCTCAACATCTCTAATTATCAGGGAAATTCAAATCAAAACCTCAATGAGACATCACCTAACTCCAGTGGGAATGGCTGTTATTGAAAAATCCCCAAATAACAAGTGCTGGTGTGGATCTAAAGGAAAAGGAACACTTGTACACTCTTGGTGGGGCAGTCAATTAGTATAACCTCTATGGAAAGTAGTACGGAGATATCTCAAAGAACTTAAAATAGACCTACCATTTCATCCAGCAATCCCACTAGGAGGCATTTACCCAAAGGAAAAAAAGATATTTTTGTCAAAAAACCACTCCACTTGAATGTTTACAGCAGCACAATTCACAATTACAAAGATGTGGAACCAACCCAAGTTCCTATCAATTGACAAATGGATTAATAAAATAAAATATACATCACATTTTATGTGTCTATGTATATATTATATTTATATAAATACCATAGAGTACTACTCAGCCATAAAAAAATGGTGTCGTTTGTAACAACCTGGATGGAACTGGATACCATTCTTCTAAATGAAGTATTGAAAAATAGAAAAACCAATACATGTACTCAGTACAAAATTAGAACTAGTTAATCAACTCTTATGTGATTATATGGAAGTAAACTCAAGTAGATGGAAGGTAAATCAAGTAGATGGAAGTGGGGTAGAAAGAGTAGGGTAAAAGCACACCTAACTGGTACAATGCACACTTTTTGGGTAAAGGGCACACTTACAACTTTGACTTAAAATATACAAAAGCAAGTTATGTAACCAAAACATGTGTACCCCTGTAATATTCTGAAAAAACAAAAATTCATGTAGCTAGTAAACAGTTTGGCAAATATTTGAATTTATATCCTTATGATTCTAAAATGATCTTTCTTAATTATTATTCATGTGTTCTGTAGTGAAAGAGAGAACTCAAGAGAATTGCTGTAGTGATTACAGAGTTGAAGAAACAAAACCTCCGCTCAAGGTTTAACTCTTACACTGATTTTTTTCCCCTAGAATGATATTTTTCTCATCTTCTCCTGACTAAATCCTGCTCAGTCTTAAGAATTCTGCTATATGGAGGCCCTCACTGACAGGCCAGACCAGATTAGGTCCCCTTTCTGTGTCTTTTGTTGGTATCCTCCACTTCCTCTCTCATAGTGACACTCATAATTGCTTCTGAAGAAGACTACTTGTATTTTATTCATCATTAGATATCCAGCTAATATTACCATGTGGGTGCTTAGTAAATTTCATTTAATTTGGAACATTTTAGACTTAACAAAAGACTACTAAAAGTAAATTTGATGAAATTATTCAGGTATAACAACAGTATTTGAACTTTAGTAAAAAAGTGGATAAAATAAGAAAACATTTGAAATAAACATGATGAATTTATATTAGAAAAGTGAACACTGTTATAAAATATAATCTGATAAGGAAATAATAATTAGTTGTGGCTAAGTTGTCTTCATTAGATTATAGAGGAAAGAGGATCCTGAGGGATTTATTACAATTTGATCTCCCTTAGTGTATTCAAAGTTTGTTTGACCTTAAGATATCATATACTTAAAACTCTTTAAGAAAATATTTATTTTTAAAGTAAGATATTTGTGTGATACAAAAACATAAGGGATTCTTAAATACGATCAAATGTTATAACTTTGCATTACTTATCTTTCTGTATACTATTTTAAAATAAGAATAAGAGACCTACTAAAGATGTCTTAGAGATATGGTCTATACCAGGCGTCCTCAAACTACAGCCCGCGGGGCCACATGCTGCCTGCTTAGGACATTTATCTGGCCTGCCGAGTGTTTTTGCTGCCGCTGCCTGTCCTGCTTAGCATCCGACTCGTCCCAGGGCATGCAGTCCGGCCCTCCAACAGTCTGAGGGACAGTGAACTGGCCCCCTGTTTAAAAAGTTTGAGGACCCCTGGTCTATACTATTGTGTCTAATGATTAAGGTAATTTGTGTAACTATTGTAACAACATATGATTCTATGAGTGCCTTGGGGAAAATGTAAAATTGATTGTCCCTGTCCTTTAGAAATACCCAGGTCTAATTAGGAATATATATATACATATATATATATTCCATAATACATACATGCATATAAAAACAGATAAATATAAAGACATGTGAATGTGCACTTGAGTGTAATTTTAACCCATAAAAGGTCAGCTCATGAAAGAATAATAGCACTATGTCATTTAGTTAAAGGTCACTTACAGAGTATATCACACAATGTAGAATATAATTGGAAAGTAGACAATAAAAAATGAGTTCCTACAGAAACAAAAATAGATGTCTCAAAACTTCATGCACTTAAGCTTAGAAGACAATCCATCATGTTCAGTATCAAAATCCTTCTCTTATATCAGACACACTTTTTACTTTTTACAAACCAGGGAGTTTGCATTCCAAGCTCATTGTAGATTAGAATTATTTAATTAGAATTGAATGGGAGATCCACTGATGAGCTGTTCAGTAAGAACATCAGAAAGTGATATCTGAATACTTAACAGGAGAAAGTAGAAAGAAGAAGAAATGGCTCAGTGTGCATATAGCATTCTACGATTATTTTGTTGAACTTCAGGCTTTCACATGAGAGAAAATACATCACTGATGTGCTGGCTAATAATACCATTGACCTACCTTAGGCTGTTGCTGATCAGGCTGTATTTCCAGTTTACATACAGTAGAGAGGAAACTTGCTATCAGTGACTTCATGTCAGGGACCTTACTTCGCTCTTCGTTGTTTACCCTCTGCCTGGTATGTTCCTTGGTATACCATGCATTTTAGAGTTGCCTGGAAGTAGGTATAAAATTTGTGCAAGTGGAAGTTCTCAAGAATTTCCCTAAAGGCTATGGGTAAAAAAATGATCGAGAAGAACAGCATATGGAACAAGACCCAGGATGGAGGCGAGTTTGGCACATGAATAACAAGTAGTTGAAATGGACCTATTTTATTTATTATAGTATAATTTGAGCTATACGTTTTTCTGTCTTAAATTTTTGTCAAAGTTAGAGAATCTGGAAGGGAAATTTCCTATAAGAACCTCAAAACTAGGGATATTTTAATTAGAGCAATATTTTTTAGAAAACTCTGTATTGCAGACATTCTTAACTGAATCAGGTAACCTTAAGATATGCAAAAGAATGTGATTTAAATAATTTATAGAATAAGATATCAGGATATAACTCATGGTTTCTACTGATATTCTCGCTTATAAAATCATTCTTTTAGACCTTAAATTTATACCTATGTTCGGTGCCAACTAAATGCTATAAAAATAGGTGCAATTCAATAAGTTTCACGATACAGGAGTATCCTGAGACAGCAAAAGGAAAGAACTTTGACAGGTAGCCTAGTATATCACAGTTTGGAGAGTATTTATTCTCCCTTCGGAGTGGCACATTTTCCTGGGATATTCTGAAAATGAATGTTGTTAAAATAGTGACACTTCTAGAATGAACACTATGACTATGCATGAGCTTAACCTTATGGAAAACTTGAACATCTCAGAATGAGGAACATCCTCAAACAACAGCAGTCTTTGCCACTTATCAGAATTCTACTACATCTATGAGACAAGACATAGTTGAGCATTGTTCACCTGAGTCCCAGGGCATTAACAACTTTCACTCTGAAATTCCTACTACAGCATTTAATGCATGACTGAAGGATTAAAGAGTCATTGTATTCTGATAGAAAATATCAAGATTCATTCATTCAATAGCATTCATTGGCACTTCCTATGTGCTGAAATGTAGACCTTAGCAAGTAAGATATAAACAAGGGACACTGATTCTTGCTTACACATACTGAAGGTCTCCAAGTCTCGTAAGGGCTCAGGACATGAGATTTAACAAAAAGGTAAAATACACGCATTGGCATTCATTCCTAAGTATAATTATAATAATGAAAATAGTATGTTGCTAACATAAAAGCAAACATAATACATAGACATGTAAAGCAATGGAAGAAAATAGACTCCAGAAATAAGCCCAAGCATATACAATCAACTAATTTTTGAGAAAGGTACCAAGAATACCCAACAAGAAAGGGTGATCACTTCCATAAATGGTGTTAGGATAACTGAATATCCACATGCACAAAAAAAATAAAACAAGACCCCTATCCTAGACTATACATAAAAATCAACTCAAAATGGATTGCATATTTAAATGTAAGACTTGAAGCCCTAGAAATCTTAGAAGATAAGTTAGGGAAGAGTTTCTCGACATTGGCTTTGGCAATGACTTTTAAACAGGACACAACAAGCTTAGGCAACAAAAACAAAAATAGACAAGTGGAACTACATCAAACTGAAATGCTTTAGCACAGCAAAGAAAAACATCAATAGAATGAAAAGGCAATGTATAGAATGAGAATAAATATTTACAAAACTATGTATCTTGTAAAGTGTTAACCCCAAATATATAAGGAATTCCTAGAATTTAATAGCAAAACCCCCCTATCCCAAACCAAATTAAAAATTATGATTAAAAATTATGAAAGAAACTGAATAGACATTTCCCTAAAGAAGACGTACAGCTACTTAGCAGGTATAGCATATATAAGGATGCTCAACATCATTAATAGTCGGGGAAATGCAAATCAAAGGCATAATGATATATCAACACATAGCCTCAATTAGGTGGTGCCACCCATATAGGGTAAGGGTAGATCTTCCTTACATAGCCCACTCATTATAATGCCAATCTTTTCCAGAAACACCCTCAGTCATACCCAGAAATAATGCTTTACTAGCTACCTGAGTATCCATTATACCCCAAATTAACAGTTGCACCTCTCACATTCATGTAGTGAAGCTTAAATACCCAATATGATGGCATTAAAATGTGGGGCCTTAAGGAACATGATTAACTCATGAATGATATTAGCACCTTTATAAAAGAGGATGAAGGGAATGCCTTTCCAGAGGTGTCCAACTGCAGCCCACAACTGGCTAGGAATGCTTATCTAAGAGATGACTTGGGCCACACATTAAATACACAAACACTAACAAAAACTGGTAAGCAAAGAAAAGCTCTGTACATAATTTCATGACATCTACCACCACAGATAAGCATTCATAGCCAACTATGGGCTATGGTTGAAAACCCATGCTCAGTCCTTTCTGCCCTCTTCTGCTATATGAGGATACAAGAGGAGCCATATAGGGACCAGAGAGAGAGCGAGCCTTCACTAGGCAGCAAATCTTCTGTTGAACCTTTATCTTTAACTTCCTCTCCACTAGAACTGTAAGAAATAAATGCCTATTATAGTAGAACCTCTGTAAATTGACCACCCAAGGGACTGTAACAAACTGGTTGACATACAAATGTGGTCAACATAAGGAACTAGGCTTACTGTACTAACACATACATGTGGTGCATGTCTGGTCTTTAAAACATAGGTCAACTTAAGGAAGTGGTCAATGAAGAGAGGTGGTGATCTATGGAGGTTCTACTGTATTTATAATTTACAGGGTGTAAGTTGTTTTGTAATAGCAGCCGGAACAGACTAAGACATTTACTTATTATCTCTTATGAGATCATGTAAGGTCAAAAAATCTGTTTTTTAAATCCACATAATAGTAATCACATAAGTTAATTCAACACTTTGGGGGATAGAAAGATTAAGTGCACATAAATTTAAAACTTACATGTTGGGACCTCCTGTTATTTAGAAACCAGTGAAACTTTCTAGGTTTTTTTTTTTTTTTTTTTTTTTTGTCAGATAAGGCATCCACCACTCTGATTTTTTATTTCTTTATGTAAATAAACATAGTAGGCTTATTCCAAAGGATTTATTGTTAATACCAAATACAATTATTAATACGAACCTTTCTCAATGCTGCCAGGTTCATACAAGGTACTCTACAAATGTCTGAAAAAATGTGTTGGGTGTGGGAAGAAGAGATTAGAAATAAAGCCAAAATATTTATTTTCTGTACTGAACCAATACTCCACTGGATTTACTCATTTACTCTAAACACAACACAGACACACACCACAGTATTTCATTTATGTTTATATGTACATATGAATATGTCAGCTTGTTTTGATTTTTATATAGGCATATAAAGATAAGTCTCAGCTCACAAATACTTCTGAAAGGCATAGATTATGCTAAGGATATCTTACAAAGAAGGAGTGTGTATTTGAAGAGGGCTCAGAAGTGTTGGGCAGCTTATCAAGAAGATACAGCAGAGGAATAAAAGCAAACATAGAAAATGAATCCCCCTCCCCCATGCTTAGCACATATACTAAAATTAGAACAATGCAGAGAAGATTAGCATGGCCTCTGTGGAAGGATGACACACAAATTCATGATGCATTCCATATTAAAAAAAATAAAGAAAATGAATTTCCTCTCCCTGTATTTTTCCCACCTTTTTTTTTTTTACAAATACATGTGTTTATTAGATTTCTATTTTTTGCCTTTACAAAATTAAAAAGTCTTAAAATTTAATAACAATAACAATGTTTAAGATAAGGGCTAGAAACAAAAACTTCATAAAGAATGAACGAACATAAGTACATTCAAAAAAGAAATCAGACATTGCTGCATCAAAATATTAAGCAACAATAATAATAATGCAAAGAAAGTAACATTCATATTGTCAAATAAGAGTAAGTCTATTATAGAATGCTTTGACTCTGAGATTCAGTATGGAGTCATCAGTTAACTTCTTATTACTTTTTTAAAACTCAAAAAATAGACAACTAATATTTATAGATGAAAGTAAAAGATAATTTCAAAAAACAGATCATGCCAAATCTTATAGATAATAGAAAAAGAATAAATACTTCAAAAAACTACTTGATCTGGATATACCCGATATTAAAATTGGAGAAAATATATTATTATAAGGGGGAAATTACAAGCATATTTTACTTATAAATGAGGATGCAATATCCTAAACAACATAATAACAAGTTGAATTAAGTTAATGTTTAAGTAATGCACTTTGCTCAAAATTAAATTCAATTTATGTGAGAATTAGTCACTATTTTCTTTCCTTTTCTTTCTTTCTTTCTTTCTTTCTTTTTTTTTTGTTTTGTTGTTTCTTCTTTTCCTTTCCCTCACCCCCTCCCTCCTTCTCTGTCTGGTCTCCCCTTCCCCCATGGCTCACTGTGTCACTAATTGTCATTAATTGTCCTTATATCAAAATTGAATACATAGGATTCATGCTTCTCCATTCCTGTGATGCTTCACTAAGAGTAACGTGTTCCATCTCCATCCAAGTTAGTACAAATGCTGAAAACTCTCTGTTTATTTTTATGGATGAATATTATTCCATGGTGTACATATACCACAGCTTACCAGGAGGACATTTAGGTTGTTTCCACATTTTAGCGATTGTAAATTGGGCTGCGATAAACAGCCTAGTACAAGTGTCTTTATAATGAAAGGGTTATTTTTTCTTCTGGATAGATGCCCAGTAATGGAATTGCAGGATCAAATGGGAGGTCTAGGTTGAGTTCTTTGAGGTCTCTCCATACTTCCTTCCAGAAAGGTTGTATTAGTTTGCAGTCCCACCAGCAGTGCAAAAGTGTTCCTTTCTCTCCACATCCACACCAGCATCTGCAGTTTTGAGATTTTGTGATGTGGGCCATTCTTGCTGGGTCTAAGTGATATCTCAGGGTGGTTTTAATTTTCATTTCTCTAATAATTAGGGATGATGAACTTTTTTTCATATGTTTGCTAGCCATTCATCTGTCATCTTTAGAAAAGATTCTATTCATGCCTCTTCCCCATTGATGTATAGGATTGTTGGTTTTTTTCTTGTGGATTAATTGAAGTTCTGTATAGATCTTGGTTATTAAGCTTTTGTCTGATTCAAAATATGGAAATATCCTTTCCCATTGGGTAGGTTGTCTATTTGCTATGGTTTTTGTCCCCTTGGCTGTACAGAAACTTTTTAGTTTAAATCCCATTTGTTTATTATTGCTGTTGTTGCTATTACCATGGCAGTCTTCCTCATAAAGTCTTTCCCCAGACTGATATCTTCCAGGGTTTTTCCTATTCTATCTTTGAGGATTTTTTTGTTTCATGCCTTAAATGTAAGTCCTTTATCCATCTTGAATTAATTTTTGTGAATGGAGAAAAGTACAGGTCCAGTTTCAGTCTTTAACATATGGATATCCAGTTCTCCCAGCACCATTTATTGAATAGGGAGTCTTTCCCCCAGTGGATGCTCTTGTTTGATTTATCGAAGATTAGGTGGCTGTAAGTTGTTGGTTTCATTTCCTGGTTTTCTATTCAATTCCAAATGTCTATGTCTCTATTTTTGTGCTAGTACCATGCTGTTGACCATGATGGCCTTGTAATACAGCCTAAAATCTGGTATGGTGATACCCCTGGCTTTGTTTTTATTATTTTTCCCACTTTTTACTATGTTTCCTGGAAGGATCTCTAAGACCAGGGATACAAAAATAGCTTGATTCTACTCTCTTCTATTTCTTCTATTTTGTTTCATTCTACTCTAATCCCATTCATTCCACTCTATTCTACTTTGAGTTAAAGGAAGAGATGGTGAGGAAATTTAGTTCCATATATATTAGAGACCTGTGGTATGTGTGAAATATCCCCCTTTTTCAAATGACCCTTAAAACTTGAGGTAGAAGCCCATATCTCTTGCAGTTTGTGGATCACTTCATCAAACCTTCACCTCCTGGCCATGGCCTTTCTCTTATCTTATGTTTGCTTCCACCAAACACAAATACAAAATCTCTCTGGTACTTTTTGGATTTGCCAAAATTGGGAAGGTTTTATCTGTTTGGACTACTGGTAGAACAGAGTCTTCCAAATTTCAATTGGAAATTTTTCCAACAAAACACTATGTCAAGCAGTGTACAGCCATATCAGTACAGTCTTAGGTAACTTATATGAAATGAGATTTGTTTCTTTATGGCTTTAAAGACTATTAGCATTGCAAGGGCTCAAATAATGTGTGGTGATTTCAAACATATGGTTTTTCTAGATGCTTACCCTAGCTCTTAGCATATCTATTCCCTGTACCAAGTAATCACCATCTTTAAAATCTATAAATACAGGGGATTGAGGTGCTCCCACTGAATGGACACAATGTAGGGGGTATAGCACACCTTTTGGATGCAGGACCTAACTATAAGAGGGACTCTACCTAACAAATTCAAATACTGTGACTTAATTGTTTGTATCCTCCCATTAACCTGAAATAAATATATATGCATATTTAAATAGAAGTATCTATGTAAGTAAATACGTGAATTGTCAGATGGTTTTGTACAAAAAACCAAAATCCATTGTATAAATATATAATAGCAATTATAAATGAAAGGACACCATTTAAATTTTCTATAGGTGAAGATTGCAAAATCATATTTCTCTTTTATATTCTCATTTAAAAAAATTCTTTATTAAATCATAACTGTGTACATTAATGCATTTGTGGGGTACAATGTGCTGGTTTTATATACAATGTGGAATGCTTACATCTAACTGATTAACATAATTGTGTCACTTTTAATCACTGTCTTTGCTAGTAATGGGTGTGCATATGTGTGGGCATCTACGTGTTTGTGTTTATACCAGTTGTGAGTGAGTATAGAAGTAAACTTACCCTTTCACATGCTGTATTATTTACCAAGTCCAAAAGTGTTGAAAATATAAGCTCTGTTAAATACTTGGTAGATTCAATGCTAGAATTGTGAATCAATAAATACAAGCTTTAAGAATTCTTGTTACAGAAAAAGTAATCGAATTCCTTGTACTGTGGGGGCATGGATGTGGTTAGAATGCTTTAACAGAATCTTTTCAAAGCCAATGCATCTTAAGTTGCCAGTCTACTCTTCTGCAGGCTGTTGAGAAGAGCTCAAAAGAGCTCTTTTTTTGCTCTTATAGATTTTATTTTTTATTTTTCTTTCTGTGTTCTAGCTTCTTGTGCATTTAACATGCACATATGCTGATGAGGAAATGTAATTTAATACTAGGAAGACAATTCGAGTACCAGACTACAGAATTTAGTGTCTAGAATCTCAAACAATGGTTTTAAGAAATGTCATTCATACTTCTGAAACAAATTCCCACATTGCATCATTTTGATTTATATAAAATATAGTTTTATAATAAAGCAATAAATTATGATGCATATAAAAATGAATTATTATATCTTGAAATTCAGCTAGTCTTTTGCCAAATAGTGAGTTAACAATTCTCTAAAGTAAGTAGTTCTCAAACTTAAGCATGATTAATGATTCCCTGGATAGCTTGGTAAATCAAATTCCTGTGTCTGACCTCCAGAGATTCTGATTCAGTTAGTTCTGCGTGGGATTCTAGAAGATGCATGTTTAATAAGCTTCCAGATAATGCTGTCACTGCTGCTTTCTGAGGGGTAAGTGCTTAATTGTGAGATACTGAGTATCCAGTCTTGAGATTCTCATTTAGGTACCTCAAGTTTTAAGGGTCATTTGAAAAAGAAGGATATTTCACACATACCACAAGTCTCTAATATATATGGAACCAAATTTTCTCACCATTTCCTCCTTTAGATAAAAGTAGAATAGAGTGGCATGAATGGGATTAGAATAGAATGGAAAAAAAATAGAAGAGAGTAAAATCAAATGGAATAGAAGAGAACAGACTTTTCTATTTTATAAATAGATATAATTTATAAAGCTTTTTGAGATTGTGGTGGTGCCTTTTACTCAATCTTTCAAATTAATTAATTAGGATGTATAGGAAACCCTTGGTCAAGTCGAGGCTCCTAAGGCAAATATCATTTGAAATGAAACATTTTTTCTTCACAATTCTGCATTTAAATTAGTTGAAGGAGGTGAGCTAAGTCTAAAACTGATAATCTAATCTGAATATAACTTAGCCAATAGAATTTAGAAACAAGGGCTATAAGTGAAATGCAAGAGAACATTTGGCATTTCCTATAACTTTTTTTTTTTTACAAAATTATTTGTGTCAGTGCACCCCAGGAATCAAATTCCTTGGATGTGTATTTAGAGTTCATTTATTGAGTCTAACCACCTTCATATAGGGTACATCTCTTCTCATGATTGTGTCTCTGAGATAGCCTGACAAAGAAAATAGAATAAATGTCTGGTTTAGGCTATGGCTGCTATTCCATATGACACTGTGCCCCACTAACATCATTATAATATACAACTTCTCCACCGACATCCAAATAAAGAAGAACCCATTTCGTAGGGACTTTTATATTATTGGAACCATTCCACAAAGACACCTTTGTTCATCATGAGCATGCTCTGAACTTTGGCTTGAAAGATAACAAATTGTGATTCTTCATATCACTCTCTGATTTGGGAACCTCCCTTTCTTCCCAATTAAGGGAGGTATCATTAAACCATATTTGGACTTTACCTCTCTCATATGAGTCTGTATCTCTGTGATGGACTATTACTTGTGGGGTGAAGAACTTACAACTCTTTGGCTCTGGCAGGTGCAAAGCCCTGGCACATTTGCTTATTAGACGGAACAGGACCACAGCCCCATGAAGTTACCAGTGCCTGGGCGTGAAAGAGGTACAAGGTGGGGAAAGAGACACCAGCCCCCCGGTTCAGCTCCCCTACTGGGTGGTCCTTTCTGACTCCATAGAGCCCCAGAGTGAGCCACACTTGAACAACTAGTAGACCACTGCTATCTAGTTGCTGGAGACCTTTCGAACTCTCCCACTTGAAAGTTGGTACTGACTGGGACAATTGGTTTGGAATTCCTGACCTGGGCCAATTATACGAGGACACTCCAGGGTGGCACCCTGGTTGTGTGGTAGTGGAAAGAGTTGATTTTCCTCTTCCAGTTTTGCCCATGGGGGGCATGGTATCATTGTTGCTTGTATTTCTCCACAGCTGAGACTTCAAACCAGAGTCACTGATCCACTAGGATCGGACAAAGACCAGCTGAATACAAGACAGAGCCACCTAACCCCACCACACCACACAGGTCCCCAGAGTCTCAGACTGTATTACTGTACAGGTCCTTTACAAAGCTGTAGGGGAAAAAGATACAGTCACCAGTCCCAGCTCCTTGGCAAAGGGCTGGTTAACCACAACTCCAGGAGTCCTCAATCCAATTTCACCTTACCTGCCCATCTAGCCAAATGGTGAAAAATAATCATGGAGCAAAATCAGTGGAAAAACACTGGCAACATGAATAATCAGAGTAGATCAACTCCTGCTAAGAATGACAAAGCAGACACACCAGATGATCCCATTCATAAACAAATGGCTGAGATTTCATGTTCTGAAATAACATCAACTATATGAAATCTCCCCAAAAAGAAAAGGATGAGACCAGATGGCTTCACATCAGAATTCCACCAGACCTTAAAAGAGGAACTAGTACCTATATTACTTAACCTTTTCCAAAACATAGAAAAAGAAGGAATACTTACCAACACATTCTATGAAGCAAATATCACCCTCATCCCCAAAGCAGGAAAAACCCAACAAGAAAAGAAAACTATAGACCAATATCTTTAATGAACATGGATGCAAAAATATTCAATAAGACCCTAGCAAACAGAATCCAGGAACACAACAAACAAATTATACATCATGACCAAGTGGGTTTTATCCCAGAGTCTCAAGGATGGTTCAATATACGTAAATCTATAAATATAATACATCACATAAACAAAATTAAAACTAAGACCATATGATTCTCTCAACTGATGCAGAAAAAGTTTTTGATAACATCCAGTATCCTTTCATGATCGGAACACTTAAGAAAATAGGTATAGAAGGAAATTTTTTTCTTTTTTTTTTTTTTTTTGCAGTTTTTGGCCAGGGCTGCATTTGAACCCACTGCCCACAGTATAGGGGGCTAGCACCCTACTCCTTGAGCCACAAGCGCCACCCTAGAAGAAACATTTCTTAAACTGACAGAGGCCATCTATAGCAAACCCATAGCCAATATCATATTGAATGGAGTTAAATTGAAATCATTTCCACTCATATCAGGAACCAGGCAAGGTTGCCCATTGTCTCCACTGTTTTTCAACATTGTAATGGAAGTCTTAGCCATTCAAATCAGGCAAGAGAAGTCAATCAAGGGTATCCAAATAGGAACAGAGGAGATCTAACTGTCATTCTTCACAGATGATATAATTGTATATTTGGAAAACTCCAGGGACTTAACTATAAAACTCTTAGAAATGATCAAGGAATACAGCCGCATCTCAGGATACAAAATCAATGCTCATAATTTTGTAGCCTTTTATATACCAGCAATAATCAAGCTGAAAAAAGTCTTAAGGACACTATTCCTTTTATAATAGTGCCAAGGAAGATGAAATATCTGGGAATGTACCTAACAAAGGATGTGAAAGAACTCTATAAAGAGAACTATGAAACTCTGAGAAAAGAAATAGCTGAAGATGTTAACAAATGGAAAAACATACCATGCTTATGGCTGGGAAGCATCAACATTGTTAAAATGTCCATGCTACTCAAAGCAATCTACAGATTTAATGCAATTCCTATTAAAGAACCTCTGTCATACTTTAAAGATCTGGAAAAACTAGCACTTCATTTTATATGGAAACATAAAAAAATCTTAAAAAGCCAAAACATTACTCAGAAATAAAAACAAATCAGGAGGAATCACACTACCAGACTTCAGACTACACTATAAATCTATAGTGATCAAAACAGCATGGTAGTGGCGCAAAAATAGAGAAGTAGCTGTATGGAACAGAATTGAAAACCAAGAAATGAGCCCAGACACTTATCATCATTTGATCTTTGATAAGCCTATAAATAATATAAACTGGGGGAAAGATTCCCTATTTAACAAATGGTGCTGGGTGAATTGGCTGGCGACTTGTAGAAGACTGAAAATGGACCTACACCTCTCTTTTCTAGCAAAAATTGACTCTCACTGGATAAAATACTTAAACTTAAGACATGAAACTATAAAGATTCTTGAAGAGAGTGCAGGGGAAACACTTGAAAAACTTGGCCTTTTACAATAGAGACTTGGCACAGAGTTGAAGGAATATCAAAAGTACATTATTGGATCTGATCAAACTAAAAAGTTTCAGCACTGCTAAAAACACAGTAAGTAAAGCAAGTAGATAGCCCTCAGAATGGGAGTGGGAGTGAATATTTGGAGAACATGTTTCCCACAAAGGTCTAATAACCAGAATCTACAGAGAACAGAAACTTATTAATAAGAAAAGAACAAGTGATCCCATTTCATTGTGGACAAGAGACATAAGCAGAAGCTTCTCCAAGGAAGACAGGTGCATGGCAGACACATGAAAAAATGCTCATCATCTTTAATCATCAGAGAAATACAAACCAAAACCACTCTGAGATATTATCTAACTCCAGTAAGAGTAGCCCACATCACAAAAATCCCCAAACTACAGATGTTGGCATGGATGTGGAGAAAAGGGAACACTTCTGCTCTGCTGGTGGAAATGCAAGCTAGTACATTCCTTATGGAATGAAATTTGGAGAACACTCAGGGATCTAAATGTAGACCTGCCGTTTGATCCTCTAATTCCTCTACTAGGTGTATATCCAAAAGACCAAAAATCACTTGGAAACAAAGATATTTGCACCAGATTTTTCATTGCAGCTCAATTCATAATAGCCAAGTCATGGAAGAAGCCCAAGTGTCCATTGACCCATGAATGGATTAATAAATTGTGGTATATGTATACCTTGGAATACTCTGCAGCATTTAAAAAAAGATGGAGACTTTACCTCTTTTATGTTTACATGGATGGAGCTGGAAAACATTCGTCTTAGTAAAGTATCTCAAGAATGGAAAAAACAATATCCAACTTACTCAGTACTATTATGAAACCAATTTATAATCACTCACACTTTCATATGAAAGATGAATCACAACTATAGCCCAGGATGAAGGAGGAAAGGCGAAGGGGATGGGGAGGGAGGGAGGTGGTTTGATAGAGGGAGGGTAAATGTTGGGACCATACCTAAGGAGCAGATTGCAAGGGTACAAATCAAATCTATCAAGTATAGAACACAAATGTCTTAACACAGTGATTAAGTAAATGAGGCGAAAGCTATGTTAATTAGTTGGATGTAAGCACTCCAATTTGTACAAAAAAATCAACACATTGAATCCCAGGAAGGCATAAATGTATTCATGATCTATGGATATATGACTTAATAAAAAGAAAAAAAAAGAATATCTATTCCAAAAAAAAAAAAAAAAAGAACTTGCATCTATTTTCATATATAGGATTAAAATATTAATCCTGAATTAGCCTAATGTAGCTACTTACTCTTATGTATGTTGCAACACTGGTAGTCTCTGTATTTTTATGGCTGGTATTGTATTTGCATGCACATGATAATATCTTTTATAGATGAGCACTTATTTAATATTGGTTGAATTAATTTAAGAATGAGATAATGCTATATTATTCCACATGTTGGTAGAAATGTATTGCTGGCCATGTTGTAGTGATGTGTTAAACACACATCTTAACAAAATGCCTTTCATGATTTTTTTAAATCTATACCAGGTTTTTAAATTTTAAAAGATTAATTTATTTAAATTAAAATGTTTATTTTAAGTTAACATTTAAAAAATTATTTGTGAACAAAATTATCCAGTTGTTTTCATTATGACATTGTGATATATTTCTGGGTATTTTTTTTGAGACAGAGTCTCACTGTGTTGCCTTCGGTAGAGTGCTATGGAGTCACAGCTCACAGCAACCTTGAACTCTTGGGCTTAAGTGATTTTCTTGCCTCAGTTTCCCAATTAGCTGGGGCTACAGGCTCCCAACACAACGCCTGGCTATTTTCTTGTTTCGGTTGCAGTTGTCATTGTTGTTTAGCTGACCTGGGCCGGGTTTGAACCCACTACCCTCAGTGTATGTGGCCGGCCCCATAAGCACTGTGCTACAGGCACCAAGCCTATTTCTGGGCATTATCTTATATACGTATATCTAATGAACATATAAGATTATATGTACTCATAGGCAGAGATAACTTAGACTTCTATCAAAATTCCTAGAGGTAGGAGAAAGAAGATATTTTTATGGTCATGTTTTTGTGAATTTTACAAGTATGAAACACTTGCATGCATTTTTTCAGACTATTGTTTATTTCTACTCTGACTTTCCTCTCGTTACAGTTCCCACATGAGAGGATAGAAAATAATCACAGCCATTTTGGGGTTAAGTTGAATTGGGGATTTTTCAGGTTAGGTTTCGGTGATAAATTTACATGAATTACTGTCACATATATTTAGAGTGAAGTTATTGGTAGCCATCCTCAAATAGGGAGGCTTCCAATAATATTCTTTTTGTCCACTACATTGACTTGCTCACCATCAAGATACAGTGGTATAGGGTTAGAGGTTGTATTGCTCTATGAATGTGTCCTATTGCACTCTATCGCAGAGAACTATGTATGTATGGGTGGGTAGCAATTTGGAAATATATGGAGTCAGAAGCAGAACTGTGGTAAATTCTTTCCATCAGTAAGCATGTAAAACTCTAAGCAAAATGGAAGTCCCCTTAATCAGGAACATAATGAACAAAGCAATGGGGATAATGAGAAACATGCCATAAATTTTATTTGCTATTTTATGGGGATGTTCAAAAATTGACTTTATCTGAGTTCTGGTGTTTGTTCAACAAAACCTATGTAATTATTATAAAAAGCAAGCCCACTCTGTATAAATTTGCAAGTTTTATACATTTTAGTGTAGCATGGTTAACAGAGCTTTCCCTAATGAAGTCTGACAGTTCTAAATGAAACTGCCAACCATGTAGGAAAGTAATGTTTCAGGGATAAAATTATTTCCATTCATCAGTAAGTTGTATTATTTTTTTACACAAGTATGTAGCTTAATACGATGTATTGATAGCAATATATCTTTAAATTGTGCTTCTTTGTTCCTTAATTTCAAATCAATTTTATCAATTTTAAAAAATTTTCCCCAAATTGTTGCTCATGTCAAAATGTAAATATATTGGGTAAAAAGTATCCTTGCAAAAATAAAAAGAAACCACATTTGAATGAATAAGGCTAGCAGAGGTCTCAAAATAGCAAAATCTTACTCTAGGGCAGTGTAAACTAAAGTTTCTGATGATCAAAATATAAAAATAAAGGAAAAAACCAAGAGTCAAGAAAATATAAATAATGAAAATATCAGAAGGCATACAGAAAATTATAAGAATCAGGATTCTTCCACAGTGGAAAACAAGAAAGGAGATGAAAGTAAAAGTAGTGAACACAATTTGTATAGTCGATATAATCTGCAAGGAAGTCAGTAGCAGGACAAGGACTAGGGTGAAACAAGCCAGGCATTTATGGGGCAAAATTAAGCACACTCACTCTCAGGTTCCTGCACTTTCACGATCTTGAGAATGTATGCCTCTTTAAATTTTGCATTCTTGATTCTGTTCTTGCTTAGCCATACTTTTGGTTTGAATCCTGAGCAGCTTCAGTTTATTTATTTTTTTTATTTTTTTGTTAGCTTCAGTTTAAAGAATTTGCTGTCTTCAACAAGAAGTGTGACCTTTTATTAATACCCTGTCATTATAACTAAAACATTTAATCAAAATTCTTCAAGAAAAGATTTTTTTTTTAAAAAGAAGAACTATGATTGCAGTAACACAAGTAATTAAAAAATGAAAAACGTCTCTAAAATAGAAACCTCAGGAAACATTTTTTTAAATGGTAGTATAGTTTAAAAAGATATGTCCATAGGCACTTTAAAAGGGAGAACTTCAATTCCCTACTTTTGATTGTAAACAGGACATGGTGACTTGTTTCTTACAGATATCATACAACCAAAGTTAGAACAAGATTGTGCTTTCTTTCTTGGGTTCAATTTTCTGGCTTGAAACATTTGCTCTGATGGAAACAAGCTGCCATGTCATGAAGGCCATAGGGTGAGAGAAGTCAGCTGCCATGTTGTGAACCCTATAGAATATGATTCAGTCATTAAAAATAAGGAAATTCTGTCATTTGTGACAACATAAATGAACCTGGAGGACACTATGCTAAGTGAGATAAGCCATGCACAGAAAACAAATACGGCATGAATAAAAGCAGAAGGTAGAACGGTAGTTACCAGGGCTGAAGATGAATAATTAAATGATGTTGGTCAAAGTGTGTAAAATTTCAGTTAAGATGAATAATTTAAGAGATCTATTGTACAACATGGTAATTATAGTTAATAACTCTGTATTGGATAGATGAAAATTGCTGAGAGAGTAGATTTAAGTTCTCACTGCAAAAAAATAAGTATGTGAGATAACTGATATGTTAGCTTTATTTGTTGTCCAAAATGTCCACATATTTCAAAACATCATGTTGTATACCATAAAAACACATTTTTATTTGTTAATTTTAAAATAACAATAGACTAACATTTAAAAAGAGAAGTTCATGTAATGAAGAACTGTTTCCTGCCAACACCTGTATAAGTGAACTTGACAGCTGATCTTCTAAACTAAAACACTGATGCTTGGCTATAGTCTCCTAAAAGCCTCTGATACAGAATCACCTAGCTAAGCACCTACCAAAATGCTGATCCTTAGAAACTGAGTAAGATAATAAGTGTTGGTTGGTTGAATCTGCTAGTTTGGGGGGTAATTTTTTATACATCAACAAATAATGCAAATGAACTGCAATAAGATCCTAGGTAGCCAGTTGCAAGATTAAATTGAGTAAATAATATTCAGGAAGAACAGAATTATGAACTTCATTATGTTTTCAAGATGATATAATCTATTGACGACCAGAGAGGGTTGTGGATTCCATAGAACATTTACAGTTCTGGAATATTGTCTATGGATTATATAAAATCAAATTAGAATTGCAATATTAAAAGAACTTGAAACACTGGCAACAGAGAAAATTTACTATTATTATGAAATGCTAAAAAGTAATATTTTAGTTATTAAAGTCAAAGAGATTTGGTCATCAGAAATAAAAAAGTGTGAGTTGAATGTAAGTTAAATGTTAAGTCTATTTTTTTTTTTTGAGACAGAGCCTCAAGCTGTCCCCCTGGGCAGAGTGCCGTGGCATCACAGCTCACAGCAACCTCCAATTCCTGGGCTCAAGCGAATCTCCTGCCTCTGCCTCCCAAGTAGCTGGAAGGTCTTCAATATTGTATGAGTTTTATAATATATTCTTGTTCATAAAGAGAGATGGAGACTTGACCTTCATGTTTACATGGATGGAGCTGGAACATATTCTTCTTAGCAAAGTATCTCAAGAATGGAAAAAAACTATCCAATGTTCTCAGCCCTATTATGAAACTAATTTTTAGCTATCATAGGAAAGCTATAACCCAATTTTAGCCCAAGAATATGAGGAAAGGAGAGAGGGAGGGGAGGGGAAGGAGGAGGATGGGGAATTGCTGGGATCATGCCTATGATTTATCCTATAAGGGTACATGTGAATCTTTCTAAATGTGGAATATAAATGTCTTAACACAATAACTATGAGAATGACATGAAGGCTATGTTAACCAATTGGAAGAAAGTATTTCAAATTGTATATAGAAATAACACACTGTACCCCATGATAGTATTAATGTGTACAACTATGATTTAATAAAAATAAATAAATAAAAAATAAAATATATATCAAAAAAATAAATAAAATAAAATATATTCTTTTGGATATATTTGTAAATTCAGAATGGAAATATAAATACTAAGTTTTTTTCAAAAAATGGTCAAGTTTGGATGTATAGTTTTAATGAAATTCAATTGTGATTTTGACTGAAATTTACTGAGAATTTAATTTAATTAGAATATAGAATTTAATAGAGAAATAAAGGTGAATATTCCAGTATCAATCAAATAAAAAAGGAGCTCAGCAAAGACTAAAGGTGAAGCTCTTTTTTTTTTTTTTTTTTTTTTTTTTTTGAGACAGGAGCCTCAAGCTGTCCCCCTGGGTAGAGTGCTGTAGCATCACGGCTCACAGCAACCTCCAACTCCTGAGCTCAAGTGAGTCTCCTTCCTCAGCCTCCCCAGTAGCTGGGACCAAAGGCGCCTGCCACAACACCTGGCTATTTTTTGGTTGCAGTTGTCATTGTTGTTTGACGGGCCCAGGCTGGATTCAAACCTGCTACCTTGGTTATTTGTGGCTGGCACCTTAGCCACTTGAGCCACAGGTGCCGAGCCAAAAGTAAAGCTCATAAACCTGATAAAGGTCATATTCAAAAACAAGCAGCCAACATTATATATAATGAGGAAAGAGTAAATACTTGGAAACAAAGAAAGGATATTCACTCTTCCCACTTTGATTAGATGTTGTGCTGAAAATTGGAGCCAATGCAAAAAAGTAAGCAATAAAAGTATATAAAAGACATATGCATTAAAAAGTAACAGAAGTAATCATCTCTATGATTGCTTAATAAGAAAATTCAAGAAGATAAAAAAAAATCTACCAGAGTCATAAACTGATTTACCAATATCATAAGATATAATATTAATATAAAAACCTACTTGTACTTATAAATACTAGTAATAAAATATGTAAACAGAACTTTAAAATTATACAATTTACAATGACATCAAAAACACATAGAATAAAAAAAGAATAAAAAAGTATGTACTGCCATAATAATCTGAAATTAAAAATAAATTAAAATTTTAAAAGTACTTAAATGCATAGAAATAAATTGAATGAATGATCTGCAAGACATATGTCATTAGACGTACCAGACCTTGCTAAGAATAATTAAAGGAGGCCTAGATAAATAGAAAACATACAATTTCCAAAAACTGCAAGATTTAGCATAGTTTATTAAATAAATTTTCTCCAAATGTTCTATAAGTTGAATGGGAGGAAATTGAATGCATTTCTGCTTAGATCTGGATTAGACAAAGTTGTCCACTGTCATCACTTCTATTCAACATAGTGCTAGAAGTCCTAGCCAAAGCAATCAGGCAGAAGAAGAAATCAAGCGTATGGAAACAGAAGAAGTCAAACTATTGCTCTTTCCTAATGATGCTCTAATATTAAGAAAACATCAAATAATCTGCCAAGAAACTTCTGGAATTGTTAAATAAATTCAGCAGAATTTCAAGATGAAAAATCAATATACACAAATCAATAGCATTCCTATACACCAACAACAGTCAAATTGAGAATAAAATCAAAGACTCAATACCTTTCACAATAGCAAGAAAGAAAATAAAATACCTAGAAATCTACTTAACCAAGGAGGTAAAAGACTTACATATTGAGAACTATGAGTTGCTGGGGAAGGAAATCACAGAAGATGTAAACAACTGGAAAAAGATATGTTCATGGGCAGGCAGAATCAACATTGTTAAAATGTCTATACTGCCCAAAGTGATCTAAGTATTTGATGCAAACCCCATTAAAATACAACAGTTTTTAGCATATCTAGAAAAAATAATTCTGCATTTTGAGTGAAAGAAGAAAATAGCCTGAAAGCTAAAGCAACCATAAGCAAATAGGACAAATCAGGAAGCATCACTCTATCAGACTTCAGAATATACTACAAGGCTATAGTAACCAAAACAGCATGGTACTGGCACAAAAACTGAGACATAGGCCAAAAGCTGAGAACAGAAAACCCAGGTATAAAACCATCCTCATGTTGCCATCTGATCTTTCAAAAAGCAGACAATAAAATACACTGGGGAAAAGAAATCTTATTTAATAGAAAGTGTTGAGAAAATTGGATAGCCACATGCAGAAGACTGAAACAGGATCTGCACTTCTCACCACTCACAAAAATTCATTCACAGTAAAACAGATGTAAACTTAAGGCATGAAACTATAAGAATTCTAAAATAAAATGTTAAAAAATACTCTTATAGACACCAGACTAAGAAAGAATTTATGAAGAGCCCAAATACAATCACAGCAATAACAAAAATTAATAAATGGGACTTGATTGAATTAAAAAGATTCTGCACAACCAAAGACACAATCAATAGAATAGAAAACTTAAAGAAAGGGATAAATATTTGCATTCTATAAATCCAAGAAGGGGCTGATAATAAGAATCTATAAAAGCACTCAAGCAAATCAGGAAAAAAAAAAAAAAAGGCAAACAACCCCATTTAAACATGGGCAAAAGACATGAACTCCAGCTTTTCAAAAGATATTAGACTCATGACCAATAAACATATGGAATAAAGCTCAGTGTCTCTAATCTTTCAGAAAATGCAGATAAAAACTACAGTAAGGGATCACCTAACTCCAGTGGGAATGGTTTTATCATAAAATTTCCCCCAAACAGATGCCACTATGGATGTGGAGAGAAAGTAACACTTATAGTGTGCTTGTGGGATTGCAAACTAGTATAAGCTCTATGGAAAGTAGTATGGAGACACCTCAAAGAACTAAAAGTAGCTTACCATTTGATCCACCAACCTCACTATTAGGTATATACTCAAAGGGAGGAAAACATATTTTTTTCAAAAAGACACGTGTGCTCAAATGTTTATTGCAACACAATTCACAATTGCAAAGATGCGAAAACAGCCCAAGTGTCCATCAATACAAGTGGATTAATAAAATGTGGTACAGTATATGTATACCATGGAGTACTATTCAGTCATAAAATGTGGTGAAGTAATTAATACCTTTTGTAACAACCTTGATGGAACTGGAGACCATTCTTCTCAGTGAGGTATTGTGAGAATGGAAACATTAACACTTCATGTGCTAATGTAACTAATTGATCAACACCCATGTGTACATTTGGTAGTAAAGCTCCATGTAAAGCAAGCAGGTGGGAGGGATCAGACGGAGGGGTAAATTCACATTAATGGGTAAAATGCAAACTATCTGGGTGAGGGACACACTTACAATTCTGAGTCAAACTGTACAAAAGCCATGTATATAACCAAAACATTTGTACCAACCCCATAATATTCTGAAATGAAAATTTAAAAATAAAAAATTTTAAAAGAAAATCTTAGTTAATATAGCCTTCACCTCATTTACTTAATTATTATGTTAAGACATTTATACTCTATGTTTAATGGATTTTATATGTACCCTTGCAATATGCACCATAGGTGTGGTCCTAGTCTGATGTAAACATTCCAAATTGTATTTAAAATCAGTATATTGTATCCCCTAATGTATTGATGTATACACGACCTATGTGTTTATGACTTAATAAAAAGAAAGAAAATCCTAGAAGAAATTTTTGTATAGAATTTGACAAATTGAATCTCAAGTTTATGTGGAAAGGAAAATCTTAAACAAATAAATATAGTTCTGAAAAGGAAGTATAAAGTTGAAGGATTCATACTACCTGATTTAAAGACTTAAAGCTATAATAGAAAGATAACGTGCAAGTCATCACAAAAACAGAAATATTGAGCAAAACAGAGATTCCAGAAATAGACCCACACCTATTAGAGGGTCAATTGATTTTCAACAATGATGCCAAGGTAATTCAGTGGAAAAAAAGATAATATTTTCAACAAATTGTTATGGAGCAACTGGATATCTGTGTAAAAAAAATAATGAAACTCTAGTCCTGACTCACATCATACATATATATAGTTTTTAGTAAATCATAAACATAAAAGTCTATAAGCTAAAACCATAACACTTCTAGAAAGTATTGAGAAAAAAATATTTGCAAATGCAGGCAGATGGATTTCTGAGATATGACATAAGAAATAGCAATACAATGGGAAAAAGTGTGGCCATAAAAATGTAAACTTTCTTCTCTAAAAAAGATATCATTAAGAAAATAGAGGCCAGCAATAGATTGGGACAAAATATTCGTGATACCTATATCTGATTAAGAACTTTATCTATAGTAACACCTATAAGTCAATACTAAGGTAATTAGATTAAGAGAAATTATGGACAAAAGACTTGGTAGAAACTTCATAAAAATAGACATACAGATGGCCAATAAGCACATGAAAAGATACTCAGCATTATTAATCAGCAGAGAAAGGAAAATTTAAACAAGATAACATTAAACCCCAATAAAATGACTCAGGTTAAAAAGACTGATAATTCAAAGTTAGCAAGAATACAGAACAGCATGAATTCTCCCATATTAATTTTAGGGATTTAAAATATTTCAAACACTTTTGGAAAACCACTTGACAGTTTCTTAAGTTAAGCATGAATTTGCTATGAAATCCATTATTTCAACTTAATTTACCCAAGAAAACGAAAACATATATTCATGTAAAGACTTACACGCAAATGTTAATAACATTTGTTTCTTATTAATAATGTCTCCAAATTGAAACATCCCCAATGCCTATTAACACCTGATAACAAATTGTGATTATGCAATACTATTCAGCTACAAAAAGAAGAAATTACTAATACACAAAACAATATCCGTGAATAGCCAACCATTATGCTGACAGACAAGCCGGACACTAAAGAGTATGCAATATACGATTCCATTTACTTTGTAGTCCCAAACTACCCAAACTAATTAATAGAGATAGAAATAATTTCTGTGTTTTCTTGAGGCAAGATTTGGGAGATGATAGAACATGTTTATAATTGATAGGGGTTCTATGAGTTTGCATGCACATCTCTGAATTTATTGATAACATTTAAAACATGTGCACTTAATGTGTGTAAATTTCATGCCAATAAAATCTACAAAAATGTCAGCAAGCACTCTTTAAAAACTTTGATAAGGTACACAAAGTGCCATGATGAATTCATTTATTAGAAAAAAACTACCTCCATTTTATGTAACATTGTTGCTTTGGCTTTTTGTATCAGGTATATATTTTCTCTCCAGGCTTATCTCACAGGAAGGATTAGTAAATGGATGCAAACCAAGTTGGAATTTTCTTTAATGGATGAAAGAGATAGTATGCTTGTTATAAATTTATTTAAGCCTAGAGATACAGGAGCAGTAGTTGTTAGTAGCTGTTAAGGACTTACTCTACTTTAGAAGATTTCAAAGAGAAATCTGAATACAAAGATTTTAGTTAAAAATTGGTAAAAATTAATATGCCATGTAACTAAAATTTGGTAAGACATTATAGTACATTTCAAAATTTCCATAAATGGATAAATGGAGCATGAAATTTAGACACCTAGGTTAGATGTATATGAAAGTTACTTTCTGTTGTTATTAAAGATCCTTATTGAAGAACTTGCAAAACATCAGATTGTTTTATGATTAATAAGTATAGCCCTCATGTTGTACATTAGATCTTTAGACTTGTTCATGCTACATGTCTGCAATCTTGCATCCTTTGACCGACATCTCTTTATTTCCTAGTAACTATCACTTCAGTCTCTCTTATTCCTCTATTTAACACAAAATGAATGAACCTGGAGACTTTATGCTAAGTGAAATAAACCAGACCCCCCAAAAAAAATACTGAATAATATCACTTGTATGTGGAAACTAAAAAAAATAAAAATTCAGATTAAAATAACTAACGAACTGTAGGAAATTTATAAAATACATTACAAAATCAATAGAAATTAGTCTAACATCTAAAAGCAAGTTGAAGGCCAGGTGTGGTGGTCATGCCTATAATCCTAGCACTCTGGCAGGTGGAGGCAGATGGATTGCCTGAGCTCAGGAGTTTGAGATCAGTGTGAGCAACAGTGAGACCCCATCTCCAAAAATAGTCTGACGTTGTGGCAGGTGCCTGTAGTCCCACCTATTCGAGAGGTTGAGGCACGAGGATCAGTTGAGGCCAAGAGTTTGAGGTTGCTGTGAGCTATGACACCATGACACTTTACCCAAGACAACAAAATCAGACTGTCTCAAAAAAAAATAAAATAAAAAATTAAATAAGATCAAGTTGTACCTTTTCAAGCAATAACTAAAGCAGAAGAGATAACTTTTGAATACAAACATTGAATAATCCCCTCACGTGATCTTTCAATTAATAAAGAGGAGTGTGTCATATAAATAGACTGTCAGATATTTACATTTCTAGGTGATTTGACAGGAAATAATGTCATTGATGAAACAATAAAAAATTCAAAATATGCCACTTCAACAAAGACGTCAAAAAACGGTGAGTGCTATCAAGTCAAATATTGTTTAAGATTAATCACTGCTAAGACAACGTGACATGTCCTGAAATTTTACAGCTCCTATATAAAAGAAATTTAATAGAGGCTTCACAAACTTGACAGCCTTTTTAAGAATGTGTATGATATTACCAAGTTGTGAAACTGAAAAACGTTAAATATCTATTTAAAAGTCCAATCAGCTATGCTGGTGGAATAATTGGATTATCCAGAGGAAATGGTACTTTATATAGAAAATGAAACTACAGAATCAATGTCATATGAACAGGAAATAAAAAAGCATGTGGACAAGAAATATAGGAGCTACATGTGTATCAGAAATTTGTCAGGCAGTTAAGCTATTTATTTATTTTTCTGGATTTGTGTTGCTTGTAATTTGTTGTGGTTTCTTTTCCAATTCTAAATAAATATTCTCTTTCATATGTACTTTTCAGCTTCAATTTTATAGTCTCTTCTCTAGAAGAAGCTATTCAAATTACATGAGCTTCAAGCTCCACAAAACCTGGATTTATCCCTGAGTGTACTTGCTCATGAGTGTAAAAACAATCTTATCTTTGTTACAACATCAACTGCATAATTAATCCTCCTAAGTAGAACTACCAATTTTCCAGATACAGATTGTGCTTTTTTTTTTTTTATCAGATAACCATTTTATCAGCACCATTGGAAGAAGGATGGAACTAGGCCAGAAGTGATGAGAAATGGTGTAGATACATCAGATTCAGGTAAGCGACTTATGAATAATGTAAATATCCTGCAGTAAAACTAGACCTATTACTCTTGGTTTTATTTTTTTTCTTTTCATACATTTTATAATATGTTCATAAATAGTACTGAATGACAATTTGTATATTTTAAGCTGTGTATAGATTATTTTTATAACCAAAAATAATTTATAGTGTTCTTCTCACTATGGTGACAAACATAATAGAGCTTACATATTAATAAGGAACAGAATGATTCAAATTCTGATTCTACCTCTTAATTTGATTCTGGGAAAGTTGCTTTACTCCTGAGCCTTTATTTCATTCCCTGTAACATGTGGGTAAAAATAGCTGTATTGAAGAATGGTTAGGAATTTCCAAAGATGTTTTATAAATGATTTCAATTTTAGGCTTTAGCTCATAATAGGCACTGATTTTATAGTATATGATAAATTCTGAATTTTATTATGATCAAAAATACTATGCAATAAGGATATTTATTGAGCTATTTTATGATTACTCCATAGTAGGAATGTCCCTATTTTAGAGGCAGAAACAGAAGTTTGGCTCTCAGTAAGCTACTAAATAATTGTTTTAACTCCCTCTTGGAAAACAGTTTTATGTCAGACTACCACAGAAGACATTTTGACAGGCTCATCCAATTAGAGTGGCTTATACTCTGATAAATCAGTTCAAGTTTCTCCATTGTTTTGACGTGATGCTTCCACACAAAAATATTTGTGGTGCTACTTTCTTGTTCTTGGCAGACCAGTGATAATGGAGACTCGGTGCCCTATGCAACATTAATCTTTTTAAAAAAAACATTATTCAAGATTGACATCCATGAAATTAACTGCAGCTCAGTACTACGGTACACATTGTATATATAAAAAGATAGTCACAATGGAAAGGTGTTTTAACATATCTGCCCCTCAGATTTCTGCCCTATCTCCAATCTCTTACCTCTCAGTGAAAGAATCTTCCTTCATTTGAAGAAATGGGTCGAGAGAACTGTGTTTGAGGCAGATGATTTCATCCCGGTGGCTAGAAGTGGCTAGGACAAGGGTGGACATTTGACCAAATTATTATAGTATCTCTCTGAAGAATTTGGACTAAGGACATTTTAGGCTGTGTCTGCTGATAACAGACCCACAAAAATGAATCGAGACTAGAGTTGGTACTGGAACAGGTTAAAGCTCTAGACCAGGGTTGTGGAGTTGATAGTCAGAACTCTTTTCAGAGGAAGGCTCTGTTTAGAAATGTGGCTGGAGTGGGCCTGAATAATAAAAACAGAGATAAGACACCAGTTGATGAAAAAGAAGGCGGTTTGGAAAAGAGTGAGAACAGGAATAAGGACCAAGGAGTAAAAAAAGAGCGAGACAGAAACTATCAGCCTGATGATTTTCTAGTTTCTGTAGTCTGAGATGTATTTCCAAATAATGGTCCCTATATAGTTCTCCTGTTACAGATACAGTAAAGTACAACACGTTCCCCACTTAGTTTGAGTATCTCCTTATAACTGTGTGATTATTAATTCAAATAATGACAATTATATATTTCATAAGTAGATAAGTGTCTGAATTAAGCTAAGCAACACATCTTTTCTCACTGTTTAAATCAGGGGTCCTCAAACTTTTTAAACAGGGGGCCAGTTCACTGTCCCTCAGACCATTAGAGGGCTGGACTGCGGGCCCCGGGAGGAGTCCGCTGCTAAGCAGGACAGGCAGCAGTGGGAAAAACACCCGGGGAGATGGATAAATGTCCTAGGCAGGCTGCATGTGGCCCGCGGGTGCTAGTTTGAGGATGCCTGGTTTAAAGATTTCAGCTAATACAGGAGCGCATGCCTTTTGGTTACATAATTTGCATTTGTATATTTTTAGTCAAAGTTATAAGTGTGCCTTTCACCCAGAATATGTGCCTTGTACCAGTTAGCTCAGTTAGCTATGAATTTACTTTACTGTCCTACCTTCTTGATTTCCATTGATTTTTACTTGCATCTTCCATCTTTTAGAGATGGCTTGCATTTCCTGGTCTTGGCAGCATCATTGAAACCTCTACTTTCATTATCACAACTCCTTCCCTATATGTGCCTCCCCTTTTTCCCTCTTATAAGGACCCTTGTGAATATATTGGGCTTAGTCAAACAGTTCGCTTTAATCATCATCCAGGCATCTATTTAATGGATACATAAAATAGTACTGCTCCTACTTTTAGTTAGAATTTTAACTGACTGAATGTGTTTAGTAAATTTCCAAATTTTAGTTGTATCCATATTCTCCTCATGAGTTTTTATAACTGTGTAATATTTCTGTATTGCGTCTTTTTATTAAAGTATTTATTGTGTATCATGCTATGAAAATATTAAAGAAAAAATATTCTTCACCTTCTTGCTAAAGATACACAGGTATTTATTTATTTAATGAACTTATCAGCTGAGAATTTTAGCCTGTGTATAAGACAATTCTAAAACTCCATTTATTTTAAATGTGCTATTTCAAGGGAAAATAAAAAAGACAAAATCAACAAATGTTTAAGGGAGTCACATAGAGTGTCTTAGATATTTTCATTTCACCAAAATGTAAACAGAAAATAAAATATTCCATCCCATTTAAAATTTAAATAAGCTAAATTAAAAAAAATAAGTTTTTTAAAAATATACTGCAGAAATGTAATGATTTGCAGTTTAAATTAATTAATATTGCCTTCTAGTAGTTTACAGCCTAATATGAATCAAGGTAGAGAGAAAATATGAAAATGTAATTATTGCTCTGTAGCAGAATATGCTGAGTATCATGAAAACAGGGGAAAACTAGATGTCTTAGTCCATTTTCTGTTGCTATAACAGAATACCTGAGATTAGAGGATTTATAAAGAAAAGAAATTCATTTCTCACAGTTCTAGAGGGAGGGAGGTCCAAGATCATGGAAGGGCATCTGCTGAGGAGCTTCTTGCTGCACTCACTATCCCATTGTGTAAGGCTAGAGGGCAAGCCAGGGTGTGGGGAAAAAAGAGAAAACAGGAGGGTCGGGGTCCACTTAATCACAACCCAGTTTCATAATAACTAACCCTCTCTCTTGATAATAGCACCAATCCATTCATGAGACTGATCTAATTATCTAGTTAATGATCTAATCATTTCTTCAAAGCCCTTCCTCTTAACACTGTCATAATGGAAATTATATTTTAAAATGAGTTTTTTTGGGAACATTCAAACCAAGCTTTGCCATGACACACCCAAAAACTTATATTCTAAACTCATATTGAATATATACTCATTCCAATCCAATAGCCCCAGAAGTTAAATTGTTCTAACATCAACTCAAAAGTTCTCAGAGTTTCATCTAAATTAGATATAGGCAAGACTCAAAGCATGATTTATTCTGAGGTGAATTCTCTACAGCTGTGAGAGCATGAAAACAAGTCATTTACTTCCATAATACAAAGGTAGGACAAGTAAAGGATAGAATTCCATTCCAAAAGGAAAAAATAATAGGCAAGAAAACAGAGACAACTGGTCACAAGCAATCCAAAATCCCACAAGAAAATAACATTAAGTCTTAAAACTGGGAAATAATCTCTTTTGATTCCCTGGGTCCATCTTGGGCACACTACAGTAGGAAGTGGGACCTCAAGGCCTCACGCACAATAGTACTGCTGGTCCTAGCCCAGACAGCTCTCCCAGGTAGCATAACATGATGGTATTTCTACAGTTCTCTGGTCTTGGGGGTAGCTCCATTTTCATGGCTCCACTAGGCATTGCCCTAGTGGGAACAGTTTGTGGCAGCTCCGAGTTTGCTTTTCCACTTGACAATGGCTCTGCCCCTGTGCCAGTTTTCTCCTTAGGCTTTTTTTTTTCTGTATTAAATCATAGATGTGTACATTAATGAAGTCATGAGGTACAATGTGCTGGTTTTATATACAATTTGAAATATTTTCATCAAACTGGTTAACATAGCCTTCACAGCATTTTCTTAGTTATTATGTTAAGACATTTATATTCTACACTTACTGAATTTCACATGTACCCTTGTAAGATGCACCATAGATGTGGTCCCACCAATTAATCTCCCTCCACCCATCTTCCCCTTCCCCTCCCCTCCCTCTCCCCTTCCTTCTTCTTCTTGGGCTATAATTGGGTTATAGTTTTCATATGAAAGCTATAAATTGGTTTCGTAGTAGGGCTGAGTACATTGGATAGTTTTTCTTCCATTCTTGAGATATTTTGCTAACAATATGTTCCAGCCCCATCCATGTAAACATGAAAGAGGTAAAGTCTCCATCTTTCTTTAAGGCTGTATAATATTCCATGGTGTACATATACCACAATTTATTAATCCATTCATGGGTCGATGGGCACTTGGGCTTTGAAGCCCAAGTTCTCCCTAGGCTTTTAACTGCTCTGTGGCATCCTTTGAAATCTAGGTGGAGGAAGCTATCCCTCCACAGCTATTACATTCTTTATGCTTATAGAATTAGCACTACATGGATATTGCTCAGGCTCACCACTCTTTTCAGAGCAGTGGGTTTAGCTGTACCTGAGTTCACTGAGCCACAGTTGGAGCAACTGAGGAGTACTGTAACATCATGAGGAGGAGCAAAGTCCTGAGGGGGGTCTGGGCCACCTCCCTAAATTATTCTGCCCTTATAAAGCTCTAGACCTATGATGGGAGGTGCAGCCTCAGAGATCTTTAAATTATTGCCTTTATGGGTTTTGCTTATTGTCTTGATGAATAGAACATGGCTTCTTTTTAGCCATATCAATCTCTTTAGCAAGCAGTCACTTGGCCACACACTTAAAATTCTCTTCCAAATATATTTTTTCACTCTTTACATGGTCAAGGTACGAAGTTTCCAAATATTTCCATTCTGCTTTCTTGTAAACTATAAATCATCTCTTTCCTCTTATATGTCACTGTATGTGGACAAATGATTTGCTGGTTTGATTTTTTGAATCAGATATTCTATTTGATTGCTCTTAAATACCATATTTTATAAAGCCCTAGGAAAAGAACACAATTCTGCCAGAATCTTTGCTACTTAATAACAAAGATGGTATTTATTTAGTTTTCCATACTTTATGTCTCATTTTCAATTGAGACCTTATCACAATTCCCTTTAGTGTCCATTTTTTTTTTAAATCAATATTCTGGTCACAACTATTTAAGTAATCGCTGAGAAATTTTAGTCTTTACCTGCAGCTCTCCTCTTCTGAATCCACACCAAAACTACCCTTAATGCTCCATTTATTTAATCTAGGGTTTTTTTCTAACCTGTTACCCCAACTTTTTCTATTACCCAGTTCCAGAGCTGCTCCTACATTTTCAGGCATTTGCTATTGCAACAGCCCCCCTTTCTTGGTACCAATTTTCTGTCTTAGTCTAATTTCTGTTACTATAACAGAAGGCCTGAGACTGGGTAATTTACGAAGAAAATTAATTTATTTATCGCTGTTCTGGAGGCCGTGAAGTCCTAGGTCATGGTACTAGCATATGTTGAGGGCCTTCTTTCTGTGTTATTTTATGGCAAAAAGTGAGAGATCAAATGACTACATGTGAAAAGAGAGAAAACAAGATGGGCTGGGCTTGTTTTGTTACAACCGGATCTCACAATCACTAACGCAGTCTTATGATCATGGCTTTAATCTATTCATGAGAGTGGAGCCCCATAACCTAATCACTTCTTAAAAACTTCACCTCCTAACACTACCACAATGGCAATTAAGTTTCAACACGAGTTTTGGTGGGGATGTGCAAATAATATATTCCAAATATAGATAGATAATAGATAAATATAGATGCATCTATAGATTTCAGAATGCTGTCTTCATGATGATGGCCAGGGCAAGACATAGCAGACATGGGCTTCCTAAATTTTTTATGCTATATATATCAGTAGAAAAATCTATCTAGAGAAAATGGGAGGAATTTAAGGACTACAGAGAATTTATAAGAAATTATGGGGCTTGCTGTGCACAGCTAAGTAAGTACTTTGTTGAAGCATAATCCATCAAATAAAAAGACATTGACAAACCAGAGTATATTATTAGTTTCTATGTGATACCCCAAATATAATTTTACTCACAAGGACATAGTAAACACACTGGAGATAATGCTGTAATGTCTGTGCCACACCTTCTGAGCCCGTCTCTGGGCCTCAACTGTAGCTATGGAGGACAGTAACCTGCACATTCTCAGGGTGCCAATTCAAGGACAAAATAGCCTTTTTGGTTTTCTTCCTCAAATTTTCTTTCTGTGTGCTGACAGGTCTAGTGAAGGGTTTTAATGCCATCAAGGAAAAACTTTAACCAATGAGGGACAGGAGTCTGTAGTAAAATAAGTAAAATATTTCAGCCTCCCATCCTGTGTGAAAAGCCAATTCCACAATGCACTCTACATGATTACTCATAGGACTTACATTGAGACTGAGATTATTTGTCTACAAGGACACCATGTCCTTTATTTGTTTTCCTCCTTCCTAGTGTGGCACTCTCTGCTCCCTTCTTCTCTTTCCGTGGACAGCCTGTCAAATAAATATATTCCCAAAGACTAGTCTCATGTTGTGCTATCAGGAAGACTCAAGCAAAGATGTACATTGGTTTTATCCATATTTCTCTACCATTTATATAACTGTTTTATATTCACAATAGCCCTGTGAGGGATGTGGGTTGAGATGTGGGTCAGAGCATAGGCCCAGGTGTTGTTGTCAGCTCCATTTTACTGACAAGAAAAAGGCTTTAGGTAATTTGAGTGATTCACCCCAAATCACACAGCTAATATGCAGCAAAATCTTCCTTGACATGCTAAATAGGACCTTGCCTGTACAGAAAAGAATGAATCATTTCCCAAATGAGTTCAGTGTACTTTAATTTTATGTGCAACCCCAATTTAATGTGTCATAACTTGCTAGCTTAAAACATCAGCTAAAGCTCTTTAATTTGGATTCCATTAATTTATAGTATAGGAGTAAAATTCATTTTCTTTGTAAAGCTATTACTTAAGAGTATATATAGAGACATATATATACTCTTTTTTTAGACTTTATACTCTTTATATACTTTATATACTTTATGCTCTTTTTCTTTTGCAGTTTTTCTTTGGTCGGAGCTGGGTTTGAACTCATCACCTCTGGTATACGGGACTGGTTCCCTATTCCTTTGAGCCACAGGTGTCACCCAACAGTATATATTTTTAATCGGGCCAAATCATTTCTTCAATACCTACCTTTTGTTTCCCACAGCTATAATTTCTTAATGTTCTATGATACCCAATAAAAGACATAAGACTTCAGGCATACTGAATCTTTGACTACTTTATTGCTCTCTTAGTGCCTTTCAGCATCATGGAATTAAGCTCTGCCCCATCTCAAATTCTATTCAGAGATTTTTTTTTCTAGTTTTAGTTTTTTTATTTAATATACATGTAGATAGTATTAACTATGTGCTGAACATTATTCTAAATGTCTCACAAATAATTCATTAAAATTTTATAATAACCCTTTGAGGTAGGTACTGTTATTATTCTCATTTGACAGATGTGAAAATCTAAGGCACAGGGCAATGAAGTGGTTTGATCAGTGTCACACAGATGGTAGGTAAATGGCTAAAACGCAAATCAAATTGAGAAAACTTAGTTTCAGAGTCAGAAGCCCATGATTTTATCTGCTAATAGCTTCTTGAAAACTTTCAAATACAAACCTCATTCAGTCATCATACAACCCTCATACCATAATAAACAGTCAATAGCCAGAAAGGCTGAAGAAACACCTTATAAATTATTCTTTCCAGGAGTGCTCTTCATTACCAATTATGTGTAAATAATTAAGGCATTAAGGTCTCATAAGCCTCTAGATACCTTTATGCACTTTTTATGACTCTTTAAATCTGTGTCACAGCTGCTTTTTATTTATTTATTTGTTTGTTAAATCATAGCTGTGTACAGTCATGGGGTACAGAGTACTGTTTTTATATACAATTTGAAATATTTTCATCAAACTGGTTAAAATAGCCATTTTCTTAGTTATTGTGTTAAGACATTTATATTCTACATTTAGAAAGATTCACATGTACCCTTATAGGATGAACCATAGGCGTGATCCCACCAATCACCCTCCCTTAGTGTTTTCATGTTTTCTTCTTTGTTAAAAAATAAATTTCATTCTGTACATTTAAAGTATGCCACAGTATATTCTGAGAAATATGTGTATTAAAATGGTTACTATTGTGAAACAAATCAGTATATCCACCATTTGACATAGTTACCAATTTTTTTTCCACTGTGGCAAGAGTAGCTAAAAAACATGAAACATTTCACAAATTTGCCCATCATTCTTGTGCAAGGGCTATGCTAATCCTCTCTGTATCATTTCCGTTTTACTACATGTGCTGCCAAAGTGAGGAGGCTGTCAGAGGTTCTTAATGAGGAAACATTGGGACTAAGAAAGGTTTTCTTTTTTTTTTATTGAATGGTAACTATCTACATTAATGCACTTCTGGGGTACAGTGTGGGGTTTTCACATGCAATCTGAAATACTTCCATCAAACTGGTCAACACAGCCTTCATGTCATTTTCTCAGTTATTGCTTTAAAACGTTCACATTCTACTCTTAGAAAGATTCAC
>NW_003852467.1:1191626-1193114 GCF_000181295.1 Otolemur garnettii
TTGGAGGAGTTGATCTACTCTGGTTATTTGAGTTGCCAGAGTTTTTCCGCTGGTTCCGCCCCATGCTGAGTTTAGCTCCTTTGAAGGCCTTATCAGGACTGTTCAGTTGATGACTTCTTCTAGTTGCCCAGAAAGACAGGCAGAGCCTGTCTGTTGTCTTCTCCCAGATCTCGGGTGCTGGGACAGCCGGGGTGCAGTGGAACAGCAGCAGCTGCAGATCTCGGGTGCTGGGACAGCCGGGGTGCAGTGGAACAGCAGCAGCTGCACAGAAGTGTGTGTGACCAGCTTAGACCTTGTTCAGCCTGCAGGGCAACGGGGGGGGGCGGAAACTCGCAGCAGCCAGATCAGTCCTGGTTCAGCCCCTCTGGGTGGAACAGGGGAACTGTAGTGGCTAGATCAGTCCTATTTCAGCACCCTGGAGCAGCCAGAGGGTAGGGGAATGGCAGTGGTAGTGCAGGGTACACGAGCGACCATATCAGTCCTAGTTCAGCCACACCAGCGTAGCTGGGGGGAAGCAGGGGACTACTTCACCGTCGCCCGTTGGATGTGTGCGGCGCTAGCAAGCCAATCTGTGCCCTCCCAGTGCGGGAGCCCGGAGCGAGGGACTCCCCCACCTCTGTCCAAGGGACGTATGTGGCTCTATCAAATAGTTCTGGGCCCTCCAAAAATGGTAGACCCCTCTACCACCACTTGCAGGGCGAGTGTGGCTCTAGCAAGTAGTTCTAGGCCTGCCCAGCCTGGGAGCCTGGAGCGGGGAACACCTCCCCTGGCCCCCGTGGGGTGTGTGTGTCTCTCGCAAGCTGTTTTGGGTCTACCTGGATTGGAGGATTTCTCCGCCTCTTCCTGTGGGACACCTGCAGCATGCCTGCGGCCCTAGCGATCGGTACTGGGCCTGCCCAGCGCAGGAGCCTGCTGCCCGTGAGGCATGCGACTCTAGCAAGCAGTTTTGGGGCCCTCCCGGCTCCGTGAGGGCAAAGGGACCCACTCGGCAACTGGGTTAGTCTGGGAAGGTTAATACCTCCTTCCCTACCTTACACCCAGTCACTCGTAGTTCCCCAGGTCTGAGACCCTATTCACTCCAGTAGGCCACTGCTCCCGGGGTTTACCTGGAAAAATCAGCCAGAAATCTGCGTTTGGCAGGGGGCCTTGCGGGTTTACATTAGGCTCCTGTCCGGTTAGATTTCTCTCCAAATCTTGGAGTGAGTGGGTGGGGACTCCTCAGAGTTCAATGTTGCAGGTGGGGAATATATACAGTTTTATATAGTTCAAACCTTCCCTCAACCATACACCTGTGGTGCCCCTTTGAATAGTCCTTGAGTGGTCTACCAGGTTTGAGAGGACCAAATCAGTTGTCCCAGTCAGCACCCGTTTCAGGTGGAAGAGTTCAAATGTCTCTGGGAGCTAGATAAGAGGGGTCTGCTTGCAGTTCAGATATAACTTGCTCCAGTGCTCCGCGAGGGCAAAGGGACCCACCTGGCAAATGGGTTA